>NW_027045459.1:0-33140 GCF_025399875.1 Dalotia coriaria
TTAAGATCTTAGACGCTCAAATTATTACCTGAGAAAAGGTAACCCGTCCGGTATGGTCTAGTGGCTAGGATAGCTGGCTTTCACCCAGCAGGCTCGGGTTCGATTCCCGGTACCGGAAGGTTTTGGTGTTTTCTTTATTTTACCCTTTTAATTTTTTAAAGCGTGAACATCATTAACTTATTTCTTTATTAATATCAAGCTTTTGGGTGCGACTTTCCTTGTCAGTATTTTAGTATATACCTATGATATATGTATCAAGTGTAGTAAGTAACGTTTACAATAATCATATTGCTATTTCAGTGTAACTTTCATATTAACTATTAATTACTAACGGACCCAACAGACTTCGTTCTGTCAAAAAGATTTGGAGTGTGGCAGATTTTGTTCCTCCCTATTTTATAGTCGGTGCAAAAATTCTCTTGAACAGAACCCTCATCTCGGTGATAGGGCGCTTCCACGAACTTTGGCCACCCTTTCAAGAGCAAATTATATTAGTGGAACCCACTAAAACACCCCGAACGATGTCACATGCAATACTTAGTGATCATAAATAATTAACCACTTTGTCCAAAACACGAAATAAAATAATCAAACAATAATGCATCAAAGAAAGCTGCAAACTTTGTTTTGATTATCAGTTGACAAAAGAAAACTCAGCTTTTCCCCGTATTCCCGGCAATTATTCGAATTTTTCTCGCCGTAAAAACCCCTAGACTTTAACAAATATTAAAAAAAAACAAGAATTGGCCAAATTGGTCTAGGCGTTGTTGAGTAAACCGGGTAACAACACATTTTGCGATTAACTAATTAACATAATACTCAATGGCCGTCAAAAAGATCTTACTTATGCTATTTCAAGAAAGTAGATCTAGACAAACACCATTAAATTATATGAAAATTGTATTACGAAACACGACACTAAAAGCAACAACTAAATTTTATAGAGATTATATAATACAAAGAATCACGCTTGCGGACGAAAAACAATGGTTTAGATCAGGGCTGGCCAATCCCAGGCCCGCGGGCCACGAGGTGGCCCGCCAGGACATTTGAATTTGCCCGCCGCACAAACCAAAGTTGGAACTTTTGTATATGTATAATATTTTATGTATGAATGGCCATAGTCTGTGGCCCGGTGCTGCCGCATTCTAAAAAAATTGGCCCTCCAGGAAAATCCATTGGCCAGCCTTGGTTTAGATTGAGAAGGTCATGTAACGACGCCGTGTTCATAATGAGGTAGATTAAAGAAAAGGCAATTGAATGTAACTGGCTAGCATTGGTCCTGAAGTTTTGAAGAAAAGCCTTCGATCGTATACAGCTTCAGGACATCATCGCAATACTACACAATAGAAAAATCCCGCATGACATCATTAAAACAATAGAAAACAGATATATTAATATAATATATTCAAGTAAAAATCGGAGTAAAAAGTCCAAGAAACTGACCTAAAAGGCCTAGGCGAGAAGATTCTTTGAATCCACTTCTATTTAACCTGGTCATGGAAGAAATAATAAACGAAACAAAGAGATGCCAGGGTTATAGGATAGGAGATAGGCAAGTAAACATCACGTGCTATGCCGATGATGCCGTTTTATTTCGGACACAGAAGAAAACCTCCAAAGACTGCTGTGCCAATTCAACACCGAGGGAAAAATATAATATGGAAGTAACTGCCAAAAAAAAACTGAATGCTGATTCAAACAACCACACCAATTAGTTGTATTGGGAGTAGAGCAGAAAATTATTGAACAAATGTACGAGTTCAGATACCTTGGCATTAACATCTCTATGCAATACCTATCCTTATCCCTAATAATGGAGTATCATCATGTAAGTGCCTCAACAATTCAATGAGTCCAAAATTAATTTTTTTGACTCTGTTTTGACTCTGGCTTCGATTTCGGTTGCATCGGTTGCCCCAACTTTCAACTTTCGGTCGATGATGACGCACAAATACTTTAGAGACTCATTTGGTGTGACGACGACATCGCCGAGATGGATCTGAGGCTCTCTGAATACGTTTTTCGCCATGGCAAGCTTTGCAGACGTTTTGTACAGCATGTATTCCAGCTTGTATTAAATTGCTCATTGACAGCAAGCCCGCCAGATTGGCAGCCATGTTTAAAGTAAATCTTGGATATTCCCTGGATTATTACCTTGCTCGATTGTGCGTCTCTGGAAATAGCAAGCACGGGGTACTTTCCCGATGCTACAAATTTCTGCGTATGTGCACGGATCCACTTAGACGTAACCGTCGTCGATTACTCGGCGCCGCTGGCTGTTATTGCTGGTGTGCCTTTCTTTTCTTTTTCAGAACAGAGTAGAAACAGAATTACTTACTTACTACTACTACTTACCTTCTTCTTGTTTTTCTTTCTTCACCTTCAGCGGACGTCCGACCACACGTAGACGTTTGCCCAATTGCGGGCGCCATGATCGTAGCCGCTAAATACAGGCTGAATACAATTAGTCTGCTTGCGACTTTCTCGCCAAACAAACGCCTCGTATCCAAGTGTTTAAAACATATAAAGTAAAAAAAAAACATTTGAACCCTCAGAAGTTAACGTTGTTAAACGATACTCGTTAATATAAACATTTAATATTTTCTAAACCTATTGATATTCAATTCTTGCATACTTCAACTATTTTAGTCCAAATCGATATGTGGCGACAAGATTCCTTCTTGTGATATGATCATGTATAGTCGGGTATAAAACCAATACAAGTTATGTACTTGTTTAAAAGTTAAAAAAGTTTCCGGTACCGGGAATCGAACCCGGGCCTTCTGGGTGAGAGCCAGATATCCTAGCCACTAGACAATACCGGATAGTTAACTACAAAGGTACAAGTTCAAAAGACGAAACTACATAATTGTTCCTAGCAGCCACTACATCAACTACCGGCAAATTAGTTCCATCATTGACACGGTCGAATCAGTCGGCTACTGGCCCTTGGATACATTTCTCCACGTCTTTGCAGTATACAGCCCGCGGTAACTACATCCGCTAACTTTGGAAACTCTTTGGTAATCCCTACCGCAAGGAAACATACTGCGCCGAAGAGGAAGAAAGTCTCAGAGAGGCGATCAGAATCTCCCGCAAAAATTGATAGACACCCCAATATTACCTCTTGGAAACAGTACCTTTTAAACGGACGCGTAAAGTGCCTTAACCCCGCTTTGAAAAGCCGAAAAGCGTCAGGCATGGACGACATTCCGTATACTGCAATTCGACTACTTTTGCGACACGTGGAAGGAAGTCGTTGTCGTATGCATTCCTAAGCACGGCAACTACACTCGCAACCGGACAGTTTCTGCCCGATCAGCTTGTTGTCTACACTGTCTTCTCGCCCGCCTGCAGGAACATATCGATGCTCATAACATCATCAAAACCGACCATCTTATTCTTATTCGACCCATACATCGGTGCACACTAATCAAAGCGACTATCTAGTTACACCTGCACCCCCACGACTATCCCACCCGGGAGGATGAGTTGCCCGTAGTAACTGTTCATATTTTTATTGCGAATCGCGTCGCGCAAATCATGAGTCGCGACGCCCGCTGACTGCGCGTACATCCACTATCTGTTTGTCCTGTACGTACGAACAGCTCCAGGTATTGCTAGCGTCGACTATATAAGTTTGCCAAAATTATTACCTTATGGGTAGTTCTAGACCTTGAAGCCTAAAGCATTCCAGCCAGATAGCCCATGTCGCGTAGGGTGCCCCAAGAAGTTGCGAAACCTGTTTCCAGAAGCATGCACACCGATGCCTCAGGGTACATAGTTCACCATTTTGTGAGTTATGCCAGAGCATTTGCCCATCTCTGCAAAGCCAGCTAAGGTATAATGCAAATTTATGGAGCATTGAGTCAAAGCGAATCAGTTCTGAGAAAACTATATCACAGAAAGCTTCAAGCTCTGAGTAAATATTTGCGTTTCTAATCTCTTCCCAGTTGCCTCTTTGTAGAATGTGCATTAGTTTGGCAAAAAGGAAAAAAATGCCTTTGTGGATGTTTTTTTTAATATCTGTTTGTTTATTCCTTGAATCAGTTACAGAGAATGTAACTCTCACAAGAATTATTATGACTCTTAAAATACCTACGTCTCTTTGTGGATGTGTTGCAAATTTTGCCGACACGCGCATTGCTGCGTAGCCCCTCCACCAGCAGGTTTGACACTAGCGAGGCTCTTTTCCCTCAGTTTGACTATGATTATGTTTAAATAGGGGAGAGGGGGGCAAAGTGGGCCCCATAAGCGAAAAAAGGGTATTTGTTTACCTTTTTTCACTCGTTACCCTATTTTTTACATCCTTGTTCAGTATTCAATATTAATAAGCCGTGTCTATCAAAATAAAAAAAAAATTCAGAATATGGGGCAAGTGGGCCCTCGCCCATAAAAATTTTGCATTACCTGAATTTCAAGGGCCCACTTATAATAGGTATTTAAGTAAACAATGCTTATAAGCGATTGCAATAAGTATTTTGTTTATAATTTAAATTATATTTGAGTTCTCCTTAAGTGACCCCATTACCCTCTTTTACCCTACACCGGAATCTGTTTTGGGATCTACTTTGTCTATACAAATAGTTTACCTATGGAATTGTTTGTTTTGTATGGTACGGTCAGATCTACTGTTCTTAGGTATTTAGTAATGGTTTCGGAAGATTTTTCAACATAAGTTAGAGAAGAATAAATTTTTGGTTGTTCGAGATTCTGGGAAAAATAAGAGAGGTAACTAATGATGTTTGTTTAGATTAGAGTATTTTTTCTATATATAATTTTGGAAAATTGATATTGCGAGTGCTGGTGTAGATGTGCGCGAGTTCTAAATCAAAATTCTCTTTTGAGAGAGAAGTGTGTAATAACCTATGAATTACAAACCTACCCATACAGATACAATCATTAATTTTCATTCTTTTCATGTAAGTGCCTCAACAATTCAATACAAGTGTAGTACATTGATCGCATGGTTTGCAACAACAATCGCAGCTTTGGCTTTGCCTTTTTCCTAAAACTTTCATTGTTTGCATCGAGAAGAGCATACCATGGGCATTCACATACGGTTCTTGGAGCAGACGCAAGTCAAACCCATGCGTCTCCATCCTTTCCGGTATCTCATCCAGCACAACTGTAGCTCCTCCACAATTAAGCTGAAAGACGTTCAACATTGTAAGGCAGTTCCCACCCCGCAATCACCTACGTAGCCTAGTTTACTTATGTATTGCTTTCTTGCAAGCTGATAGCTTGGGCAGGCTATCGTGTTTTTCACATTGTGAGAGTGTGTTCGGCCTGCTCCCTCGCACGCTCCTCATTTTGCTAGTGCTTCGCGGTTTGGGCATTCGCTGGACTTGTGTGTTTGTGCGCAGTGTCCATAAACCTCTTTTGGGCACAGCACCATTTGGTTGGATGCCCGTACCCTGGCACTTTGTGCATCTCCTGATGCTAACATAATTGCGAACTTGGAAGATTCCCAGCCGCAGAAAACGCGCTTCAGGCGTGCCCCCTTGTCAAGCCATCCACAATTAGGACAATGTGTCTGCTCTTGTTGCAGTTGTGACACGTATCCTCACCCAGCATTTCACGAACCGGGCAACGCTTCCGGCATAAGCCTCACTTGCACTCGCTTCTAATTAGATTATCTAATTAGACATTGCCAGTACGCGCTTGGTAGGAGCGTACTACTCTCCCAAGACTAGGTAGGGACATTTCAGTTCATCTGTGGCCCGTACAACCGCCTGCCCACCGAGAGGTTTTAAGCACTGCACTATCTGCTAAAACCACGTCCAAGGGAGCAGACAAGGAAACCCTAGCGGAGTTTAAGTTATAGAACAATAAGTTAACAAATATAAACACATAGATAAACACACAGGAATACATAAACATGCACTAATATAAACTACTCTTAGCCTAAGATAGACATTAACAAACACACAAAACACAAAAACACGCGCTATTACAAACTTCTCTTAGTCTATAACAAATCTAAATTATACATTTTATTATACACGATAAGTTATAAAAATGACTTAAATTTGTACACTATTAAGACTTAAATAACTAATGTTCTTTGTCCGGGACCTCGCTGTCGGCAACGACCCCTTCTGCAAATGCATTAAACATGCTAATTGCAGCGTCATCGGCTTCGTCGTTAATCCTTGGTGGGAATTGTTGCTTGCTCCTTGCAGTTTTCTTTCGTAGGATTCCCTCGCAGTGGAACGGTCTGGGAGTTGGCAGTGCAATAGAATGTGCTTTGCTGTTTCCATACATGCACCAGTCACGTTCCGTAGCACACCGTTTAAAGTAATAGGCAAACGGCCCATGACTGGTAGCGAGCGCCACAGCTTTTGGTGACCACGGCCTCCATCGTTCAACCACATTAGAGCAAATGCTCGCAGTGTGTCGTCCTTTAGTGTGCGCTGTTCATTCCGTCTGCCATGCATTGTAGGCTTCCTTCCGTGTCCTTGTCTTCACCATTTCTTTCGTCGTTGGCGCTTAAAGAGTGGGGTAGTCGTCGATGGCTGCTACCACTTCCCGTGCAGACCACCTCGCAGACGCCTCCTTTGATGCGCAACACCGCATCTGCCATTTACGCGAATGTCATGTGCCACTCTCGAGTCAGACATGATGTTGATTTTTCGACCTGTAACAAATAAATTTGCGGCAGCATCAATTGCCCATTTAATTGCTTGCAATTCGGCCCCGTGTACCGGGTACCCGTCTTGCAAGCGGAAACAAATTAACTCACCATTTGGCTGCTGTACAGCTATTCTTACGGCGTCTGATGAATATCCCTCTGTGCGGGCTTCAAGCTCTTTCGAGCGCGGTATTGGCGCCGCCGGATGCCGCTTTTACTTTGGCTTCGATGTCAGGTGCATCCATCTGTACTGACTGTTCGTGTATTTACCGCGCTTCAAGGTGAAGCGGCAAACACTCGGCCAGTATTTGGATAGAGGCGTTCGCCATGGTCCGACATGCGCGCGTGATTCCAAGTACAAATGGCCGTTGAGCAGTGGCCAAATGCTTTGTACACGCAAATCTTTTGACTTCTCACCCCACATCTCCGCTGTATACAACAGCGCTGGTTATGCGGCTCGAAGATAGATTTAGGGTTCCCCATGTTCTGCCGATGATGGCCCGGATCTTGTGACCTGCGCTTGCGATCTTCCCTCGGACGTATTTAACGTGCTCTACGAAGTTTAACTTTCGGTCGATGATGACGGCCAAATACTGCAGCAACTCCTTAGGCAAAACGACGACGTTGCCGAAACGGATCTGAGGCTCCCTTACATCGCAGTTGTTTTGTGCGGCGCGTAGTCCAGCTTGTGTTGATGTGCCCATCGACAACAAGCCGCCCAATTTGACAGCTATGCAGCTTCAATCCGTTTTGTTGACGGCTCTGTAATTACCAGGAGCTCGTCGTCCGCAAACACCTTGATACCTGAACACCTTCAGCTGAACGCTTCGTATTTCCTGAAACCAATCCTCCATAATTAAAACCAGAGAACTGGACCCAAACAAGAACCTTGCAGGCAACCCGCGCAGTACCTACGGTAACCCCTTGCGAAGAAACACTACGGTGTTACAAAAGCTGGTGATCGCTCGTGCCCAAGCAATGCCGGAGCAATCACATTTCTCCAGCAAGTTGTATACTTTTGGAGACCACGCAGAAATAAAAGCGTTTTGCACGTGGAGTGCAACGAGTAGCGAGTGCTGATTCTGTCCCTTTGTCTTACAGATGTTGCTCACGGCCTGTTTAAGTACACCGATTGTGCTCTTTCCCTTGCGAAAACCGAATTAATTTTCAGAGAATTTGAACGTTTTCTCCAACCAGTGTGTGAGACGCTTCGCAAGGATTTTGTCGAAAACCTTTTGCCGACTTCTGCCACAAGATGTTCCAACGCAGCGGACGGATAACCGTCGATTCCCGGAGCTTTACGCTTCGGTCGCTCGCGAATGGCGTTCTTCAGCTCGTCCAAGGTGATCGGGAGATCGGTTGGCGCACCGAAATCATATTTGCTTCTAATCAGATTGTGGTGCTGGGTGTCAGTGGTCGCGTCGTCGGCGAAAAAGTACTTCTTGATGAGCGCCTCAGCCGTTGACTTTCGATCTGTGGTCCATCTGCCACTCGTTTGAAGAACTGTATGCCAGTTTTCGGGTCGGCGCGAATAATTTATACGCCAATCCTCTTGGGTCGTCTGCGCTACCCTGTGGCAACAATTCTCTCAGTGATTCTACTTGGGCTGTCTTGATGACCTTTGCGTAGTCTCTCCGAGCTGCCAGGTATAGCGTAGTATCTTCAGCGAAGTGCGTTGATTGCGCCTTGCGACGCGCCCGTCTCACTTCTCGCTTCCGTTGCCGCAGATCTTCGTTCCACCAGGTAGGGCCTTTCCGCGACTCCGGGTTGACGAGAGAAATTGCCTTTTGACACGCGTACAGTGCCGCTTTCATGAATGCTTCCGCTTCTGCTTGGGCATCCTCAAAGACGGCTATGTCCACGTACATCGACTCGACGAGAGTCTCTGAAATACTTCCCATTTAGCTTTACAAACAACATAAAACGATACAGACTCACCAGATGTTTTTTGTGCGGTTTGGACGCTGAAGCTGAGTAGCCGATGATCGCTAAAAGTAGCGTAGCGTAAGGTCGATCCAACTTTGTCCGTTTGTTGACACAAACGTGGGTGACGAGTTCAGATCGTTCACCAGGCCCAGATTTGCAGCCCCGATCAGGTCTTCTACGGTCACGCCTCTAGTATCGATTAGTACGCTTTCCCGAATAGCACATTTAGCATTAAAGTCGCGGGCAATAACCACTGGGCCTTTAATAACTGTCAAGCGTGCGTGCGAGAGCGCTTATGTTGCCACTGGGCTTGGCGTAAATGCTAACCAGGACGACATTCTTCACCTTGACTACCGTTAGTTCCTCGGAAGAAAACTGGTGAGGTGTCCCGTGTCGAGTCAAATTAAGCCGCAGTGTCTGATCCTGGTGGTGCCCTTGCGTCAATTCCCTTAAGTTTCAGCTTTGCAAGCAAACTTCTCGTGGAACCCAAAAGGTTTGGTTTCCCGGAAGATGCCCGCCGAGCCATCGGAAGAACGTCGGCGGATCGCTAGCTGGCAACGTTTATGGTTAGAACTAGGGCGGTATCTGATCGCCTTCGAACCTCTAACTTTCGTTCTTGATCAATGAAAACGTTTTTGGCAAATGCTTTC
The DNA here is from genome assembly GCF_025399875.1 of Dalotia coriaria. Taxonomy (NCBI): domain Eukaryota; kingdom Metazoa; phylum Arthropoda; class Insecta; order Coleoptera; family Staphylinidae; genus Dalotia; species Dalotia coriaria. Next base: position 9,214 of record NW_027045459.1, read on the forward strand.
GCTTCTGTCCGTCTTGCGACGATCCAAGAATATCACCTCTAACATCGCAATACGAATGCTCCCATCCGTTCCTCTTAATCATTACCTCGGGGTTCTGAAAACCAACAAAATAGAATCGAGGTCTTATTTCATTATTCCAGGCACACAATTTTTACTTTTGAGCAATTTATTGCACAGTGAGCAAAAAGTGTGGGTCGTAGTTTGTTGTTGCAAACGTATTCAGTATTTCACGATTTCGGTTCAAATTTTCTTCCACACAGGGTAGAATACTTGTGAGCATGCTGCTATGCAAAGTGAAAACGTATTTTACAAATTCACTTCAAAATTGTCTTCGACAAAGGAAGAATATTTTTGAGCAAAATTTCGAAGTGTAGCTAGAAAGTGCGATATAGGTACCTGATATTGAAACACAATAGTTTTACGAGAGGGTATTAAGCTAAGTAAAGTAAACACTTATTGTACGCTATACCTTCACAGTATCGTTATGAAAACAATATTTTATTAAAACCATTGCAAGTCAATTCAAGTATTTGTCAAACCTGATGTGAATAGCTATTTCGACCATTAGAAGACTCGTCAGCACACCTACTGGTTTGACAAATACTGCATCGACTATAGCGTACTATATACTATAGCGTACAGTAAGTGTTTACTTTATTTAACTTAATCCTCACCCTCTCGTAAAACTATTATTTTTCAAATACAATGGTAGGTAGTACGAGAGGTAGTAGAGAAAGAGTAGTGTAGTAAACATTACTGTACGCTATACCATTAATATCTTAAAACGATATTTTTACGAAACCATCATCAGGCTTGACAAATACTTGCATTGACTTGCAATGGTTTGGTAAAAATATCGTTTTGTCGATATTGTGAGGGTATAGCGTACAGTAAGTGTTTACTTAACTTTACTTAGCTTATTATTTTTCAATATTACTTGCTTGCCTGAGCTATCTTTAATCTCCACCGTTAGATGGAGCTGACAGTTGGATATAAAGCCATAGCAAGTCGGTCCTTCTTATCTTAGCGTTATCTAGTTCGGATTTAATTTTTTTCAAATTTTGTGAAAATGTGAATGTACGATTGATAAGGGTTTTTGTTGTTGTTGGGTGGCTGGGGTTGGTTAATTGTTGGTTTTGTAGAGGTTGCTGTCGGTTTTGGTATAAGTGACGGGAAATTTTGTTCGTTAGTGTTAAAGTGAGGTTTGTCAGCTACTTTAATGTTTTTATCGTTCACATACCTGACATATACTGGGCATCCGGTGTGGCTCGCTGGATGGAGTTCGCTGCAGTTGGTGCACTGTGGTGGGGCATCCGGATTTTTGTCGCAGTCCTGGGTGTGGTGAGGTTTGTGTTTTCGCACCTTGGAGTGCTGCGGCAGTTTTCGGTTCCGTGTCCGAACTCCTGGCATCTGCGGCACATGGTGACCTTTGTTGGACGGCTGTACGCTTCTTACCGTATCTTCGCACCATCGATATTGTTTATTTTATAATGTCGTTAATGTTGGTTTCGGCATTCAATTTTAATAAATATGATCTGCTTTCTGTGTCTTTTCTACTTTGTAGTTTTTAACGTACAGAACTCCTGGGTGTTGTTGTTTATAGAATTTTCCCAGATCTTCCTCTTCTAGGAATGGTACTGTTTTAATGACAATTGATTTGGTGCTTTCTGCTTTTTACGGTGAGTAAAATATTCGAGGTTGTTTAATCCCTCGAATAATTCAAGCAGTTAAGCCGTAATAAATGATGGGCACAGATGATGTGGTGGCGGTGATTCTTTTGTGGAATTGTTTATAATCAACAATCTTTGATTTCACAATTATCGGTGGCATGTTCATGTTGTTGTGGTTGCGGGTGGCTGCGGTTTCGTCAATTCCGATGTTCTGGGTCGTCGGTGTTGGGTAGGTCCGTTTGTCTTGGCTGGTGATTGTTCGCTTCCTTCTTTTGCATTTAACTTCTTCGAATGGCTCGTCGTTGTCGTCGAAATCGTCGTCCATCGGCAGCTGGGCGAACCTGTTAGTGGTGGAAAGAGAATATCAATTATTTTTATCCTCGTGTAAATACTTGTCGTATATTTTGTCGTCCGTTATCTTGTGTTCTAATTGAGCAATTTTGTTTTTTTTTAAAAAACATTCTCCTTTCGGAGTTGCTTAATTAAAGAAGTCCATTTCGGTTGCGGAGGTCGTCATCGGGTAGGCAGTGGCGGAGGCTTGGGAAATATCTCGTTGCGACATGTAGCTGTAGTTGTTCTCTGTTCGAAGGTTCGATCGAAACTGTGTTTTTTTCATTTACTACCTATCTAGGGCACAAGTAACAACAACTTATGAATATCATTGTTTTGTAAATAATTAATTAAGTTAAGATAAATCATATACATACAGGTAATCTTAATAAGAAGCTACTGTATCTAAATTATAATGTAATTGTAACAATTTTTTCATTTGTACTGTGTAAGTAATTTTAAGGTTTAATTGTTTATTTATTGTTAGAATTTATTAAATGTTTCCGAAAAAAAAAGGTGTTTTTTTTTCTTTCATTTACTACCTCTCCTTCTTCTTCTTCTCTACCACCTCTGAAATTGTACTACTCTGGGTAAGTTTGCTCAGCAGTTTGATTTCGTGTATAGCATCTTTCGTACTGACATTTTGTGTGTAGAGAGTTCCCCAAGTTCTCCGACCAAAGCATATCTAGTACCTCTTTTATACTTTTCTGATACGCACCACAAATGCCATAATATTTTACACAAACAGCGGCAGAACGAGATTCGAACGTCCTACTCCCTAACACCAATACTTTTTTAATTATATTGATAACACGTCGACTAATAGTAGGGCTATTGCTACTACTCGTTCTTACATGTAAAATATAACAGAATTGTTGCGGCACTTATGATGAAACTCCATTATAATCGTTGATAGAAATGATAAACCTTAAGGGTTTCACTAAAACTTTTACCACTCTGCGACCTGTTTCGCCACACTGTGGCATCATCAGGCCATCTGCGGGCGTCGCCCAAACGCACTAAAGAGGCAGTGTGGTTGAGCCTTTTAAAGCAAGTGCGGTGAAGTTGGCGCGGAATCCTAAATTCCATAAAAGAAATAAACACATTGAAGTTCACTTCATCCGTGAAAAAATAATTCTTATGTCATCCAAATTGAGCATGTAGTATCTCTTCTGTTGATCTCGATCTTCAATGTCTTTGCCTCATCACTGTCGCTATCTTCTTCGATCTTATCTTGACTTAAAATGAACCAAAATGTAACATCCATAGAGAATAGACATAATATTTTGGCAAGCTGGAGGTCATCAGTGGAATGTTAAAGAATCGTAAATCAGCAGGAATAGATGGAATCCACAACGAACTACGTAAATAGGCAAAAATGTTACAACGAACAATACTAGCAGCAGAAGAGCAATGGTTTAGGCAAGGAAGGTCATATACCGGTGCCCCAATACCGAATACGACAAGTATAGGGAAGTCGCTAGAGTTTAATAAACCTGCATGCATGTACTTCGTAGATTTTAAAAAAAGCTTTCAATCGAGTAACTCTTAAACAAAAGGTTGATATCTTTCGATATAATTAACCCTTCAGAACTATCGTGTAGAGAGAATCTCTCACACCTCTCTTAGAGTTCGGGTCGTTCACCAGGTCCAAGTTTGCGGCTCCGATTAGGTTTTCTAAGGCCGTGCCTCTAGTATCTACTAGTTCGCTATCCCACATAGCACTTTTAGCATTAAAGTCGCCGGCAATAATCGCCGGGCCTTTAATAACTTGCAGCATACTTTGAAGCGTGCATGCAAGTGTGCTTATGTTGCCACTTGGCTTGGCGTAGATGCTAACCAGAACAACGTTCTTTACCTTAACTGCCGTTAGTTCTTCGGAAGAGAACTGGCGCAGCTTTATGGACAAATGTACTTTGCGGACTGCGATCGCTGCATTGCTTTTTCCATACAAGTCCCATCCCGGATAAGTTTTTATTCGGTGGTATGGTTCTTGAAGGAACATAACATCCGTCTGCGTGTTGTCCGCGGAGCTGAAACACAAATTAGTCGCGGCTTTACCGCGACCAAGATTTAATTGGCAGCACCTTAATTCCATTGTGAAATTAATTCGTACTCACCCAATTCCGTTGTTCCGCGATCCGTCGCCTGTAGACCGCGCAGTTGGTATTTGTGGCACCATGTGCGCCCCGGGTAGCCGCATATCCGCGCAGTTTGTGCATTTTACGGCTGTGGCTTTACACGCTGTATGTGCGTGCTCACCTCCGCATCTTTTACAGCGCAGCGGGTGCTTGCACTTGGCGGCTGTGTGTCCGAAACGCCAGCAGTTACAGCATTGCCGTGGGGCAATGAAACAAACCAAACGATGCGCCGTCAGCCCAATGATGACGCACTGTTTTGCTAACGCCGCTTTACACGACGCTTCGATAACTACGTTCCGACGACGTAGGTCATTGCCCCGGCGGCTACCAACCGCTTTGTAGTCGCTATAATCCGGGTTTTCCCGGATTAGTGCTTCAATTACGGCGTCGTCGCTGATGCCGTTAACAACCCCATTAACGGTAAATGCAGGGTTTTGCCCGCACTTAATGCTAATACCTGAAATTTTGGATATTTCGACGCGCAGGGCATCCCACTGTGTCTGGTTAGTAGCCGTACTTACTACCTTCCCTGAGTGCGTTGGAGCGGTGCTGCGGGCGGGCCTATTAACCGAACCGAGTGGTATTTTCGAGATACCACGAATAATATCCTCGCTGGATTTCCGTCACCAGAAACAATTAAAACGGGGAACTTACCTGATTCCACGAATCGTCTGGTCTGCTCCCTGGCTTTTTGCTTACGTTTGGCGTCGGCCTCCAGCTGCCTTTGCGTCTTCTTGGACGTCACCGTCGTCCAATCGCCGCCTCTGGCCGCTGCCGCCGGTGGGCCGTCGCCGCCGGTGATGCTGCCGTCGCTGGGGCTGCTGCTGCCGCCGGGCTGGGGCTGCTGCTGCCGCCGGGGCTGCTGATGCTAGCTGCCGCTGAAACATTAAGCGCACTAGAATTAGTAGTACTCACCTGCTTTCGCTTTTTCTTCCGCTTCCTCTTCTTCTTCTTCTTAGCTTTGCCGGTCTCTACGGGCGTTTGGGCACTCGTGGATGCCGTGGCCGTGGATGCTTCGGCAGTTGCTGGAGTCGTGGATTGCACGACCGGCGCAGCCGTCTGCGTTGTCGCATCCCTTGCCCGTTTGACGACGGGCTGGGGCACCGCTTTGGCCGTTGCCTCGGTCGGTCCGTCCCAGGATGCGACAATGCCCCGAATCTCTTCGAGACATTTCGAGATTTGGGCTTGGTCACCTCTGGTGACCGTCACCCGGCTGTCGCGCACTTTGAGGGCCGCTCCGGCGATGGTATCCAAAAGCTTAAAGAGCTTTTGGGTATCCGTTTCGTCGGCGGTGGCTCGCTCGTCACCTACAACACTTTGTTTATTGCACTTTGCGCCTGTTACCGCTTCGGCGTATTCACTAGCACTAACACTAGCACTTTTCACCTCTAACGGCACTGCACTCAGCACCACTACACACTCGCTTTTCGGACCGGCTTTCGCGCTCGCACTTGCACTTGCACTCACGCACTTGCTTGCACTCGCGTACTTACCTGTCGCACTTGTCACATCACTAGGTGTTTTGCGGCCGTCGGTGACGCGCGTTCTCACACCAGAACTCACACTTCTCGATTCGCGCGTTCCGACCGAATGTAACACTTAGAGAGCGCTCGCTGGACACGTCCGCTCGCTTCGGCTGCTCGACTCGAACTGAGTAGGTAGGGACAGTGGGAATCTCGTTAATCAATTCATGCGTGTCACTAATTGGATGACGAGGCATTTGGCTATCAGATTTTTGCGCAGAACATGCAAACTCCGAAGAGTTCACGCGCTTGATCATCATTTGCCTATTTACCACGTAAATTGGCTCCGCGCATTTCCACTACAGTTGTTCCCAGTGGTAGGTGAGAATAGTTGGAGGACAGGGTAACTCATTCAACAAGCCGAGAATTCTACTCGCTTCGTACCCGTCACCCCCGTACACAATAAAAGATGGTAATTTGGACCGGTGCCTGATGAAAATGGCTTCTAAATTTTGGTTTACTAGAACAGAAATTACGGTTAGAATAAATTGTAAATAGCGTAAATCAAATATTCTAGTCAAGAGCCGGCTCCTGCACCAACTTCGCTACGGCACCGCACTCTCTTCATAAAGGAGCGGTGGCAGGCCAACGATGACATCGTGAATTAAATTGGTCTGATCCGCTAAACTGATCGAAAGAAGTTCGAAAAGAGTTCTATTAGATTTAGCTAAACTTCCGCGGGCACCTAAAACGCACGGATGCACGATAACCTGTTTCGCCGGGAAACGGTGTTGAATTTGAGCAATGAAAGGCTCGGTGTTATAAACCGCTAACTTTTCGGCAAAGCTAGTTTCCATGTCCCTTTTTCCTTCTCAATAGATACCAACATCGCAGACGACTACGAGCTGGTCATTGGAGAGTAGAAGATCTGGTTTGCGTAGAGACCCATCCGGTAAGCGGATTTGCGGCTCTTTCTCAATTGCCCACCCGGCTTTCCGCGAAAATTTAGAGACTAGAGAGCAAATGTGGTCGTGCCTAGCGATTCGAGCTGCGTGAGTTATATAGCAGCCATGAACAACATGCGACAGGCTCTCTACCTTCTGGCAGCCACCGCATTTCCTCGCGTCAGGTGGGTTAGATGGAATGCCAACGGTGGAAAGTAAATTCCCACGCAGTTGTACTGCTCGTACGTAAGTCTCAGCCGACCAGTTGTTCGGTGGCTGTTGTAGCCAGTGAGACCCACGTTTGGCATTCCCGACCTGTCGGATTCCGTTACCGCTGTAACTTGCCTCCAGGTTGTCGGCCAATTGACGTTGATGTGAAACTTTAGAATTGATGACACCCCCTGCAATTTCAAGAAATCTGTCTTGTGCCGTTCGAAAAGACGCTTCCGAGAAAGGCTTTCCAGAAGCAGAACACAGCTTATACATAATCGATGGAATTGTAGTCGCAAAATGGGGAAGACCTAAGCCCCCGCCCCTAACCGAAACATACAAGTATGCATTCGGACTAGTTTTGGGGAGGTGGAGGATAAACTTAATCACGGATCTGAGAATCGTCTTACTGACCCGGAGGTGCTGCAGACGTGCCAACACGCGCGGAAACAGATAGGTCGTCGCTATGTATAATTTCTGCGACGGCTTAAGTGAGGCTTTGCACAGACGCTTACATTCGAGATGGAATAACGCATTTGTGGGCTGCCGGCTGCCGAAGCAACTGTAGTACCCACCAAGGTATTTGAAATGGTCTATGGAGATGGTTTGAATAGAGGTTCCTCCTAAGGAGAAAAACGGTTCCGTGCGGGCAACAAGTTTTTTCGCACGAGGCACTGTCTCAACAATTAGCGAAGAACATTTTTGGACATTCAGGGCCATGCCCTGAGAACTAAAAAAATCGTGTGCCTTCTGCAGTAATAAGAGAGCTTCTCTCTTCGTAGGCGCCAAAAGCAAGATATCATCCGCGTACGCCAAACACGGGATGTTTTTGCCATTTAGATTAATCCTACAGTCGGCTGGTAGACTGTTTAGGAATTGATCTAGAACTAAATTGAATAAAACTGCCGAAAGAGGATCGCCTTGTTTAACCCCACGCCTTAAAGCCAAATGGCGTGAGGTGTTCTTCCCACAGGACACGGTTGTACTACACTCTCGGTACGATTCGAAGACGAAGTTAGCTAAATGGCCCCGAAAATGGGAGTGTTCGACTGTGTCGAAAGCGCGTCTCAAATCTAACGAGAGGATGGTGTATGGGCGGCACGCTGTGCGCCTAGCTCTAATGATAGAGTCTAGGAGCGCGTTATTGTACATGACGCCGTCGTCTGTGGTGAAGCCTTTTTGTGCGCGATGGATGGGCACCGTGTGCAATCGTTTCAACAACAATTTTGAAAAAATTTGAGTAACATTGATCCCACAGTAATGGGCCGCCAATTATTGATGTTATCCAGTCTGTCATGAGTTATAGGGATCAATGTGGTTCGACAAAGTTTAAGAGCGCTCGGAATGTAACTCCAATAATACATCAGGTTGTAACACAACTGACGCTTACCGGCATCCCAAGTGGTCAACCTGCGGCTGGTGATCCCGTCGTAAGAGAGTCATAGTTACTCCCGCCGTTTACCCGCGCTTGCTTGAATTTCTTCACGTTGACATTCAGAGCACTGGGCAGAAATCACATTGCGTCAACACCCGTTGGGGCCATCGCAATGCTTTTTTTTAATTAGACAGTCGGATTCCCCAAGTCCGTGCCAGTTCTGAGCTGATCGTTAAATGGCGGCCGAAGAGGACACACGCACCTGCACGCGTTGCCGCGCCGGCACGGGCCTCACAGCAAGGAAGTTCCGCGGGAGGCCAAGGCACGGGACCGAAAAAAGATTTGCCGCCGAAACGGTTTCACCTCGCCCAGGCCCGGCACGTCAGCCAGAACCCGCTTCCCTACCAAGCCCGACGCGCCCCGACCCTCAGAGCCAATCCTTATCCCGAAGTTACGGATCGAATTTGCCGACTTCCCTTACCTACATTATTCTATCGACTAGAGGCTATTCACCTTGGAGACCTGCTGCGCCGTTACCGCTGTAACTTGCTTCCAGGTTGTCGGCCAATTGACGTTTATGTGCAACTTTAGAATTTATGACACCCCCTGCAATTGCAAGAAATCTGTCCTGTGCCGTTCGAAAAGACGCTTCCGAGAAAGGCTTTCCAGAAGCAGAACACAGGCAGTTCTCCAATCGCTTATACATAATAGATGGAATTGAAGTCGCAAAATGGGGAAGACCTAAGCCCCCGTCCCTAGCCGAAGCATACAAGTATGCATTCGGACTAGTTTTGGGGAGGTGGAGAATAGACTTAATCATGGATCTGAGAATGTAATCCGCACGCGCAAGAATCGTCTTACTGACCCGAAGGTGCTGCAGGCGAGCCAACACGCGCGGAAACAGATAGGTCTTTGCTATGTATAATTTCTGCGACGGCTTAAGTGAGGCTTTACACAGACGCTTACATTCAAGATGGAATAACGCATTCGTGGGCTGCCGGCTGCCGAAGCAACTGTAGTACCCACCAAGGTATTTGAAGTGGTCTATGGAGATGGTTTTAATATAGGTTCCTCCTAAGGAGAAAACGGTTCCGTGCGGGCAACAAGTTTTTCGCACGAGGCACTGTCTCAACGATTAGCGAGGAGCATTTTGGACATTCAGGGATATGCCCTGAGAACTAAAGAAATCGTGTGCCTTCTGCAGCAAAAAGAGAGCTCTCTTCGTGGGCGCCAAAAGCAAGATATCATCCGCGTAAGCCAAACACGGGATGTTTTCGCCATTTAGATTAATCCCACAGTCGGCTGGTAGACTGCTAAGGAATTGATCTAGAACTAAATTGAATAAAATTGCCGAAAGAGGATCGCCTTGTTTTACCCCACGCCTTAATGCCAAATGGCGTGAGGTGTTCTTCCCACACGACACGGTTGTACTGCACTCTCGGTACGATTCGTAGACGAAGTTAGCTAAATTGCCCGAAATGCCCTTGCTTTGCAAGGCCCGCTCTATGGCGGAGTGTTCGACTGTGTCGAAGGCGCGTCTCAAATCTAACGAGAGGATGGTATAAGGGCGGCACGCTGTGCGCCTAGCTCTAATGATGGAGTCTAGGAGCGCGTTATTGTACATGACGCCGTCGTCGGTGGTGAAGCCTTTTGAGCGCGATGGAGTGGCACCGTGTGCAATCTTTTCAACAATAATTTAGAAAAATTTTGAGTAACATTGATCCCACAGTAATGGGCCGCCAATTATTGATGTTATCCAGTCGGTCGTGAGTTTTAGGGATCAATGTGGTTCGACAAAGTTTAAGCGCGCTTGGAATGTAGCTCCAATAATACATCAAGTTGTAACACAACTGACGCTTACCGGCATCCCAAGTGGTCAACCTGCGGCAGGTGATCCCGTCGGGACCGCGAGCACGAGATTTTACCGTCGCTAAGGCGTTTAGAATTTCAAAATTTTGTATTGGGCCGTTGAGTTCGAGAAGATGTTCCTCAATTATACTGGTGCAGTTAACTGTGTTGTGATCTACACGGGACTTTTCCCTCCGTTAGGGCATTCGAACAAAGGAGAGTACGTAGACTCTATTGCCTCTACGGAAATTAAGCCGTCGCTGACCAGGGAGTGTCATCCAGGATGCACCTTGCAAGTCTTGCTCGGTCAGTACTGTACAAAGATTGAGATAATTTGTACAGGTGAGCTCTGGACCTCCGCTTCTCGGCACGTTTGGAAGGAGCAGCATGAGAATTAATTGCTGCCCCCGGCCGAGGCGTTGGTGTTCGAAACTGTCGCCTGACGTGGAGAAATTATTTCCGCCACCATCAGGTCGATTGCTTTGATCGCGTCATCGCGCGAGCGGAACAGAATGTCTAGAAGCTCTCGTTCATGCGAAGCCACGAGGACTTCGATGAACCTGCTTCGCAAGATATCGGTACTCCTGTCTTCAGAAGTTAGCACGGGTGGCGCGGAGCGGGGAGGCCCATATACCCCCATTCCTTCCAAAATTGAGAATTCCTCAATAACGCCGTCCACGGGCGCGGAAGGAGGTGAGGGCGGAACCACGTTCAATCTGATGTCCGACGGGGCCTCAAAGACCTCGTCATCACCCATCGCTTCTTCGATCTCGCTTCGGTATCGTGCAACAAGGGAACGGTATTCAGCGTTCTGGCGTTTCTTTTTAAGAGACTCCAGAGGCCGACCGTTCATCTGTGTTACCAGATACTTGTTGATATGACGCAACTCTCCGTTCCAACGAGCTTCAAGCAGCGCCATATGCGATATCTCCAGCGGAGACCACCGATGATGTTTGTGCTCGGTCCCCAAAGCGTTTTGAGTGTTGTATTCTGCGGGATGTCTCATCCTCATATGCTGACTTACTCCCTCAACGGTAGCAAATTCAGCATCGCAGACCTCGCACTTGGGTGAAGAAGTGGAAGCTCCACGCCGTGTAACGCAAAAGCGGTGATGAGCCGCTAAACCCCGTTTGGTGGCAAAGACTCGCCCACAGTCACAAGTGGCTGTGGTTGAGGCGGGGCGCGCTATAAGAGAGTCATAGTTACTCCCGCCGTTTACCCGCGCTTGCTTGAATTTCTTCACGTTGACATTCAGAGCACTGGGCAGAAATCACATTGCGTCAACACCCGTTGGGGCCATCGCAATGCTTTTTTTTAATTAGACAGTCGGATTCCCCAAGTCCGTGCCAGTTCTGAGCTGATCGTTAAATGGCGGCCGAAGAGGACACACGCACCTGCACGCGTTGCCGCGCCGGCACGGGCCTCACAGCAAGGAAGTTCCGCGGGAGGCCAAGGCACGGGACCGAAAAAAGATTTGCCGCCGAAACGGTTTCACCTCGCCCAGGCCCGGCACGTCAGCCAGAACCCGCTTCCCTACCAAGCCCGACGCGCCCCGACCCTCAGAGCCAATCCTTATCCCGAAGTTACGGATCGAATTTGCCGACTTCCCTTACCTACATTATTCTATCGACTAGAGGCTATTCACCTTGGAGACCTGCTGCGATTTCAGCGATTTTGAATACTGCTCAAAATACCCCAGGCATTGCCGACCTTGACGAGGTGGTTGGGCTCCTGCTCAGGTTTGCTCCTGTGCAGGTCTAACGGTAATACATTTTAAACGGTTGAACAGTGCAAGGAGAGTGAGGTAGATAGGTCACGTGACCGCAAACCCAAGCGGTTGCGTGGGGCCTAAGGATGGCGACATCCCAAGGCGAAACGCCACCCGTGAGTCGGACGAAACAGGTCTGTAGGCTGTCCGACAGGCTCACGGGTTTGGAGGCAATTGCCTTCGAACTCGAAGCAAAATCTAAGGTGACGAGGCCGGCATTAGCGGCGCAGCTCCGTGAGGAGATTGCGTCGCTAAGGAAGGCGTTTATCCTTAAGGACGAGGAGACCGCAATGTTGGTCGCTCGCCTTAAGGAGGCGCGCGAAAGTAGGTTGGTGCAAGCACCAACCATAAAGAAGGTGGACCCTGCACCACAGAAAAAGGCAGGGAATAAGAAAAGCGAAAAGTCACTCAAAGTGACAAAAGAGAAGCCCAAGACGGCTGCTGGGGCCATCAAGGTTGGGCTTCCCAAAGGGAGATCGGCTGCGATCTCCAAAATAGCTGCGTCGATGAGGAAAGAAAAGGAAGCGGCAATCCTCATCGTCGCGGAAGATGGCGGTGACGCGGACGAGGCCAGGAAGAGGCTGGCAAAGATTGACCCTGAGCAAGAAGGCTTCAGGGTCGTACGCATGCGATCACACCGGAAAACCGGTGTGATTATCAATTGCACAAACCCCGAAGAGGCAAATAGGTTACGGTCCATGGACCTTAAGAAGCATGGATTGAAAGTCAAGGAAGTGGAGAAGCTGACTCTGAGGATGATTGTAGCGAACATCCCGGAGTCAGTAAGCCACGAGAATCTACTGCGTCTGGTGAATATACAGGTAGCAGAAAAAGAAGGGCGCGAGGAGCCCAGGCCAAATGCAATAGCAGCAGTTGCGTTTGAAATAAGCCTAAAGAATAAAAACCGCCACATTATCCTAAATGTGGAAATGTGCACTCGCACGCCTGGGGCGCGTTTACTGCGGCTGGGAGTCCTTCCAAGTCCGCGACTACGTCGTCGTCAGAAGGTGTATGAAGTGTCAGGGGTATGGACACCCAACCAAATGGTGCCGTTCCCAAAAAGAAGTTTGTGGGCACTGTGCCCAAGCACACAAATCAAGCGAGTGCCCAAACCGTGAAGGCCAGCGAAATGTGGAGCGTGCAAGGCAGCAGGCCGAACACACTCCCACAATGTGAAGAATACGATAGTCTGCCCAAGCTATCACATTGCCCGAAGGCAATATATCGGTAAAGTTGGCTACGTAGGTGACTACGAGTTGGCAAACGCTACTGCCTTACAATGTTAAACGTCCTACAGCTCAACTGTGGAGGAGCAAAAGTTGTTCTGGATGAGATACGGGAAAGGATGGAGTCGCATGGGTTTGACCTGCTTCTTCTCCAAGAACCGTATGTGAATGCACATGGCATGCCCTTTTCGATGCAAACTATGAAAGTTTTAGGAAAAGGAAAAGCCAAAGCTGCGATTATCGTAGCTAACCATGAGATAAGTGTTTTACACCTATCAGAGATATCGGATTCACACATTGTGTGCGTCCGTATTGATCACGGGGGAAACTCCTACGTCCTCGTGAGTATGTATTGGCAGTTCGGTGACGACCGCCAACACTACATCTCAAAACTCTGGAACTGTGACACATCGTGTCATGCCGGATCTCAGGTTGAAAATCTCATCCAAGAACACAATTATTACATTTTGAATGAACCTGGCACCATTGTACTTTCAATGGCCCAAATGGCCAATCAAATATAGACGTAACATTCGTAAGTGCTTTAGCATTGAATGATGCCCACTCGTGGCTGGTTGAAGACGCAAAATGGTGCACGAGCGATCATAGACCAATCCATTTTCAGTTAGGCAACAAACGTCATGTCAATACCGAGAGGGCGGTATATAAATACAAGTATTCTAAGACGGACTGGGACAAGTACAATGAGAAAACTCTCGAAATGCTTGCCCAAATTGAAAAGAGCGAAGAACCCGAACATCTCGCTACTACTAATACTAATTTGCATTAGTATCCGCTAGAGATAGTTGCGTGCCGAAGGTAAAACTTCGAACACGTATAACGAATCTCTGGTGGTCTAAACAACTGGATGATCTTCGTTTGAAGGTCTTCCGGAAGAGAGGGCAGTTGCAGAGAACTAGCGCCGTCGAGCTGAAAGGAAGGCGAAAGAAAGAATACAGCGAACTTCGAAATAGATACCGACATGAGATCAGGAAGGCCAGGCACACCAGCCTGGAATTGCTAGTTGCAAAAACTGTTGAAAGCTGCTCAAACCCCTTTGGGTTTTACTATAAAATGGAAATGGGGAAACTGAAGCGTCGGTCTGCACCGTACACCGTCCTCAATAAAGAAGGTACATACACTAGCACGCAAGCGGAAACGTTCGAAACGATCGTGAACGCACTTATTGCGGACGATGACCCAAACTTGGACTCAGATGAGTAGGCAGAACTGCGGGAAAAAGTACATTCGTACAGAAACGCAAAGAATTGCACGCGATTCACCGGGGAAGAGCTTGATTCGGCCATCGCAAGCCTTAAGAACAGAAAGGCCCCTGGCTATGACGGCATTACTGCTGAAATAATCAAGGCCGTGTATACTAACATTAAAGAGGAATTGCTCGAACTTTTCAACGCCTGTTTGGTGAATGGTAAATTTCCAGACGCATGGAAACTAGGCCTCCTAGTTATACTTGCAAAACTGGATAAAGATCCTAGTTTGCCAAAAAGTTACAGGCCTATTTGCCTCCTAGCTGTGCTAGGCAAAATACTCGAGAAACTTATAGTGATGAAGATGGGCAAAGAGCTTACATGACATCACCAACTCAGTTCGGCTTTACAGCCGCCAGGTCTACTGAACATGCAGTTCATGAACTGTACAAGTATGTAGATGAATCTGACGCAAAGTACGTGCTAGGCGTTTTTGTTGATATAAGCGGCGCTTTTGATCATTTGTGGTGGCCCGCAATCATCAAGTCACTACGGCACCGAAAGTGCCCACAGAATTTGTACGACATCCTCAAAGACTATTTTGTGGGGAGGATTGTCATGCATAAAAAGAATAAAAGTGTGAAAAAGTGGGTCACAAAAGGTTGCCCGCAGGGATCGGTGCTAGGCCCCATGCTATGGAACCTAGTGTTTGACGACTGTGAAAAGTTGGGCGACAAACAAATTGACTATGCAGATGACAGAGTCATTCTTAGAGCAGGCAATTCTAGAAAAAAGCTAGAAATCAAAGCACAAGGGGCAGTCGATAAGCTGGATCGATGGTGCAAGCACAACAAGCTTGAAGTGTCAGCCCCAAAAACGAAAATTATGTTGCTTAAAGGTAAACTTGACATGAAACGACCTCCGGTAATCAAACTGGGGGAAAAGAGCCTCGCTAGTGTCAAACAGTTTCTGTACTTAGGGGTGTTGCTGGAGGAAGGGCTACGCAGCAATGCGCATGTCGGCAAAATTTGCGACACATCCACAAAGACATTCTTTGCCTTTGCTCGGATGGCCAAGCTAAAAGGAGCACTTACCGGAAGGACTAAACAACTGATCTATCGAGCAGTAATTGAACCCATGTTTAGATATTGTAGCTCGACGTGGGGCCAAAGACTAAATGCAAAGCATATTCAAAGGCTCCAAAGTGCTCAAAGGAAACCGTTGATTGCAATAGCAAGAGCGAATTCAACTACGCCGGGGCACCTACTACCACTACTATGTGGAGTTTTGCCCGCCGAATTATTAATTAGAAAGCACATGATGCAATTTAAGGTTCGCGTAGATACCGGAACCAAACTCTCGGCTGACCACCGCAGAGAAATAGAGTCGGATGTGTACGACACTTGGCAACGCCAATGGGTGTCGACACATGATTCTGAACGATATGCACATAGGCTCTGGCGGAACGTGCATGAGCGCCTTGCGTCCAAGTATGTTCCTGGAAGGAGTGTCACGGTAATCCTTACCAGGCACGGACCCTTAAGGCACTATTACAAAGAGACGTTGAACAGGGACGTGGATCCGTCTTGTCCCTGTGCAAATATTGAAACACAAACGGTAGCCCACGCGGTTTTCCGATGTGCACAAACCGAAGTACATCGTGCAACGCACGTTGAACTACTGCGCATTCTCCAAACAGGCGACTGGGAAGAGATTAGAAGCGCAAACATGTACTCAGAGCTTGAGTCCTTCTGCAATAAGATTCACTTAGAACTTATTCGCTTCGACTCAATGCTCTAAAAATTTGCATTATACCCTAAGGGACTTAGCCGAAGTGGGCAAATGCCTTGGCATTACTCACATAATGGCGAACCATGGACACTGAGGCATCGGAGTACATGTTTCTGGAAAGAGTCTTCGCAACTTCTTGGGGCACCCTACGCGACATAGGCTACCTGGCTAGATGTTTCTGGCCTTAATACCTTATGGGTAGTTCTAGATTTTAAGTTTTGGCAAACTTATGTAGTCGACGCTAGCAACACCTGGAGCTGTTTGTACGCACAGGACCAACAGGTAGTGAATGAACGCGCAGTCGGCGGGCGTCGCGATTCATGATTTGCGCCAGCGGCACGCAATTGAAATAACATACCGTTACCATGGGTTACCCAGAAAATCCCGGGTTATGGACGGTCCTCGAAAGGAGGGGAAGTCGTGGGGGTTGCGGCGTAGGTAGATAGTCGCTTGACTAGTGTGCACTAATGTATCGGTCGACTAGATATCTAGGATGCATTAAAAGCACTGGTAAAACACGGCTTAGTAATACTGGGCCGTGAAGATGATTCGAGTTATTGCCAAACACGCCGATTAAAAGCACGAACTTAGGTGCGGTTTATGAATAACTTTGGATGTCCCTCATAACCCCCTCCGGGGGCACAAGATTCGTCGCATATACGATCTTGTGTGGGGCCACGTGTTTAAGAGTGGCCTCTTCTGCGATATATGCGTATAGCTATTTTGAACACTGCTCAAAATACCCCAGGGATTGCCGACCTTGACGAGGTGGTTGAGCTCCTGCTCTGCAGGTCGAACGGAGATACATCTTAAACGTTTGAACGCAGGGACAGTGAGTTCTCGAAAAGGTATATAGGTCACGTGACCGCAAGCCCAACCGGTGGCGTGGGGCCTAAGGATGGCGACATCCGTAGGCGAAACGCCCCCCGTGAGTCGGACTAAACAGGCCTGTAGGCTGTCCGACAGGCTGACGGGTTTGGAGGCAATTGCCTTCGAACTCGAAGCCAAATCGAAGGTTACGAGGCCGGAATTAGCGGCGCAGCTCCGTGAGGAAATTGCGTCGCTAAGGAAGGCGTTTATCCTTAAGGACGAGGAGACACCGATGCTGGTTGCTCGCCTTAAGGTGGCTCGCGAGAGCACCAACTTGCTTGCACCAACCATAAAGAAGGTGGACCCTGCACCACAGAAAAAGGCAGGGAATACGACAAGAGACAAGTCGCTCAAAGCGACAAAAGAGAAGCCCAAGACGGCTGCTGGGGCCATCAAGGTTGGGCTTTCTAAAGGGAGATCGGCTGCGATCTCCAAAATAGCAGCGTCGATGAGGAAGGATAAAGAAGCGGCAATCCTAATCCTCAATAACCCAGTTCGAGTCGAGCAGCCGAAGCGAGCGGACGTGTCCAGCGAGTGCTCTCTAAAGTTACGATCGGTAGGATTAGCGTCGCACGGTTTTATACCTGAGGCGCGGTCATGCCCGGCGACGAGAACACGCGTGAACTACATTCACAGCTAGTGAAGCGAGTGAGTGTGAAAGTGATCGTGCGCGTAGCAAAACGCGCCAAAGTGTTTGCCCTGGTGCAAAAACTGTCTCCGATGGCAAAGCAAAGGTTTTGACAGTGAGTGTGTGGTGGTGCTGAGTGCAGTGCCGTTAGAAGTGAAAAGTGCTAGTGTTAGTGTAAGTGCGTATGCCGATGCGCTAACAGGCGCAAAGTGTGTGAAACAAAGTGTGGAAAGTGTCGAGAGTGCCGCCGTCGACGAAGCAGATGCCCAAAAGCTTTTTAGCTTTTGGATACCATCGCCGGAGCGGCACTCAAAGTGCGCGACAGCCGGGTGACGGTCACCAGAGGTGACCAAGCCCAAATAACAAAGTGCCTCGAAGATATTCGGGGCATTGTCGCATCCTGGGACAAACCAGCCGAGGCAATGACCAAAGCGGTGCCCCAGCCCATCATCAAACGGGCAAGGGATGCGACGACGCAGACGGCTGCGCCGGTCGTACAAGTACCGACCCCAGCAGCTGCCGAAACCTCCACGGCCACTAACCTAGCACAGCGGTATGCCCTACGCGCCGAAATATTGAAAATTTCGGGCATTAGCGGTAAGTGCGGGCAAAACCCCGCATTTACAGTTAATGGGGTCGTAAACGGCATCACCGACGAAACCGTAAATGAAGCACTAATCCGGGAAAACCCGGATTATAGTGATTATAAAGCGGTCGGTAGCTGCAGGGGCAATGACCTACGTCGTCAAAACGTAGTAATCGAAGCCTCAGAGGCATCGTGTAAAGCGGCAGTAGCAAAAGAATGCGTCGTCATTGGGCTGACGGCGCATCGTTTAGATTGCTTTATTGCGCCACGGCAATGTTATAACTGCTGGCGCTTTGGACATACAGCCGCCAAGTGAAAGCACCCGCTGCGCTGTAAAAGATGCGTAGGTAAGCACGCACATACAGCGTGTAAAGCCACAGCCGTAAAATGCACAAACTGCGCGGATATGCGGCTACCCGGGGGCGCACATGGCGCCACAAATACTAATTGCGCGGTCTACAGGCGACGGATCGCGGAACAACGGAATTGGGTGGGTACGAATTAATTTCACAATGGAATTAAGGTGCTGCCAATTAAATCTTGGTCGCGGTAAAGCCGCGACTAATATGGCAACACGTAGACGGATGTTATGTTCCTTCAAGAACCATACCACCGAATAAAAACTTATCCGGGATGGGACTTGTATGGAAAAAGCAACGCAGCGATCGCAGTCCGCAAAGTACATTCGTCCATAGAGTTGCGCCAGTTCTCTTCCGAAGAACTAACGGCAGTTAAGGTAAAGAATATTGTCCTGGTTAGCATCTACGCCAAGCCAAGTGGCAACATAAGCACACTTGCATGCACGCTTCAAAGTTTGCTGCAAGTTATTAAAGGTCCGGTGATTATTGCCGGCGACTTTAATGCTAAAAGTGCTATGTGGGGTAGCGAACTAGTAGATACTAGAGGCGCGGCCGTAGAAGACCTAATCGGAGCCGCAAACTTGGACCTGGTGAACGACCCGAACTCCTCTGGTTAGAGAAGACTTGCAAATTCTCTGAAAACCAATTTGGTTTTTGCAAGGGAAAGAGCACTATCGATGCACTAAAGCAGGCCGTGTGCCACATACGTAAGGCAAAGGTACAGAAGCAACACTCGTTACTCGTTGCACTCGACGTGCAGAATGCGTTTAATTCTGCGTGGTACCCAAAGGTGTTCGAATTATTGGAGAAAAGCAACTGCCCGGGCGACCTGGCACAAGCGATCTCTAGTTTTTTGCAACATCGTAGTGTTTCCTCGCAAGTGGTTACCGTAGGTACTACGCGGGGTTGTCCGCAAGGTTTTTGTTTGGGGCCCGTTCTCTGGCTTTTAATTATGGAGGATTGGTTTCAGGAAATACGAAATGTACAACTTGAGGCAGGTGTTCGGGTATCTGAACAGGCGTTTGCGGACGACCAGCTCCTGGTAATTACAGGGCCGCCAACAAAACGGATTGAAACTGCATGGCTGTCAATGGGCACATCAACACAAGCTGGATTACGCGCCGCACAAAACAACTGCGATGTTTGCCAGTGCGACCAACATACTGAGGGAGCCCCAGATCCGTCTCGGCGACATTGTCGTGACACCCACTGAGTCACTGAAGTATTTGGGCGTTATCATCGACCAAAAGTTGAACTTCGTTGAACACGTGAAATACGTCAGGGAAGATTGCAAGTGCTGGCCACAAGATCCGGGCCATCATTGGCAGAACATGGGATACACACCCACGTGTTCTGCGCAAAATCTATCTTCGAGCTGCAAAACCAGCGTTGCTGTACGCGGCGGAGATATGGGGTGAGAAATCCAAGGACTCGCGTATACGGAAGCACTTGGCCGCTGCCCAGCGACCATTTCTGCTTGGAACGCGTCTGTCCAAGTGCTGGCTGGGTGTATGCCACTTCATCTCGAAGCGCGGCAAATGCACGAACAATCAGTACAGATGGATGCACCCGACCTCGAACCCAGGATGAAAACGGCGGAAAAGTGGCATCCGGCGGTTCCAACACCGCGTTGGAAAGAACTTAAAACCGTCCCAGACGGTGAGTCATCGGAAGACTGGTTCTTTACGAACGCGGCGCGCAAAAACGACGCCATAGGAATAGCGGTTCAACAACCAAACGGTGAGTTAATTTGTTTCCGCTTGCAAGACGGATACCCGGTCCTCCGGGCCGAATTGCAAGCAATTAAATGTGCTATCGATACTGCCGCAAATATTTTTGTTACAGGTCGCAAAGTCAACATCGTGTCTGACTCGAGAGTAGCACTAGACATTCTCGTTAATGGCAGATGCGGTGTTGCGCAGGACATTCTCTGCCAAGTCAGAGCCATCGAAGGAGGCGGCTGCGAGGGGGTCAACTTCTGGTGGGCAAAGGACGCGAATCCTAGGATCAGGGCCGCCGACATTGCCGCACGGGAAGTGGTGGAAGCCATAGTCGACTACCCGACAATCCAAGCGCCAACGACGAAAGACATGGTGAAGACGAGGACACGGAACGGACGACACACCGCGATCATCTGCCATAATGTGGTCGAGCGTGATCACCGAAAGCTGTGTGCTCATGCGTGATCTGATTCGAGGACATTGTCAAGCAGGGAGTTCGACTGGAGCGAAGTTAACAGAGAGTTCTAATGTATTCTAGTTATAAATCTGGTTTTCCAGTAAAATTTTTGGTTGCAATCAATCCATCAGGTTTATTACTTTTGTATCAAAATCATATGGAGGAAATGATAATGATGGATTCATATCCAACGATTCCGGAATTCTTAATTTAATTAAAGCCAGCGATCAAATTCGTACAGATAAAGAGTCTCCACAAATTTGTCTCATAAACATTTGAAACATGAAAACTACTACATAACTTGCTGCCTTTTGATAAACTTTACGTTTTAAAAATGTCTAGGTGAATTTGTAGAAAGCTGCTGAATAGTTTTTTGTCAACAATTTAGCTGAACCACTATTTAAAAAATAAGCCACAGGGCAGCGCTAACGTTGCGCGCCAAAGACACTTTAGTAGTATTTTAGCATTTTTACTAGCAATATGGTATATGAAGTTTGCTAAATGGTCTATGTATAGTGTCATGTATGGAGTTGATTAGTTCATTTAATAAGTTGTTTTAATTTGTGTTTATGTACTAGTACGTTTTCTTTAATGTTTAGATGATTGTCTTTAAAGGATTTTAGTATTGTATGTATATTTTCTATTGTATTGTGTTTGTGGTTGTGTTGTAGTATGTGTTTGGCATAGCGTGAATGATATATGTGTGGATTTTTTATAGCGCTTGTGTGTTCTTTGAATCTGCTTTCCATATTTCTGTTGGTTTTGCTGATGTATATTTTATTGCATATGTTGCAAGTGGTTTAGTATATTCCGTTGTTTTTGCATATGTTGTTGTCTTGTATTAAGTTTGTCTGCACTTTCTTGATTAGTTTATTGTGTATTTTGTATGTGAATTTGAGGTGTAAAAATGTATTTGATGTTATATGTATCTTTATTTATGTAATGGAATATGTGGTACTTAATGATTCTTGTCATCAATTACGTTAAATTTTACAATAAAATATATACATGTATACAAAATTTATTGTATAATGAATTGTAAACTCCAAACATTCTAAAATATCGGTATTACTAGTATTTTAGTATTTTTACTCACAAGGAATAGCGGACGGTATATATCCGTCTGGAAATACCGGTATTTCATACAAAATCCGTAAGTAGAAACAGCAGACACTGCACCACAAAAGGTGAAGAAAAAGACAGATATCCAAGTCAGCAATCAAACAAAATCAACTGCCAAGGAGAGTCGAAAGAGAAAGAGAGCGAATGAAATGAATAAACGTGCCTCGGCCCCACCCAAAGTGGCTGGCACGCGACACATTGAAACATGCATGCCCCGCTGCACAGCTATTTTATAATGAATAATCACTTGATAACACTCCCAATCAAGAATTGAGTAGATACATTGGGTATCCACAGTACTCGCAATTTTAATCTACAATTAATATATCAGTATTTTGATAATATTTCATGTTGCTTTGCAGTAGTATTATATTTAATTTCTGATTAATTTTTAATATATTAATGTAGTCACTGATTTCCATTTTTGGATTTAATACTTGTATCGTTTTGTAATATATTTTTTTAGGTTTAGTTTAGTTTGTGTGTTTTTTTAACGGATTCACCGTACTGTAGATAAATTTATATGTTAGAACATGGTGTGACACCGCTCGCTGTTGCTGCACGTTTTGGTTCTGTTTTGGTCAACCCGCATGGCTTCGTTTAGTTCATGGCAATTTATATTATTATAATTATTATACTATTATAGTTATTTTATTGAGGATACTTCACTTGTAGATCAACAGCTTCCTTATTTGTTCACAAAGACTGATGAACCAGAACTAACAGACTACGACAAATTACCGACGTGCCGCGCCAAAATTGGAATCCAGCCCGTGGCCACCCCGCGCATTTTGTCGAATAGAGGGGGCCTGGAAGCCACTGTGCGTCGCCTTATTGGTATTGATTCCACGTATAATATAGGCTTCCCATTGGGTTACAAGAATGAAAATAAATATACCTAGGCAAACTGATTTAGAATTGGTTTATTTTTAAGGAAGAATATATAAAACTATAACTTTCACCGGAAATCAATTCTTGAATTTTAAAATCGACAAAACCACTTAATACGTGACGATGGTAGCAAACTATGCTTAGCGATTTTGGTCACAAAATAACACTCTAATTTTGAAAGTTAATGCCTTTGCTTTTTGTTCCAATCGCAACTCTTCTTCGCGATCACACACAATTGTGCACAGATATGGATTTTTTCAAAGGCAGCAATTTACACCGTACTTCAAAAATATGCTCTTAAAAGTAAAACGAACACCAAAAACAAATTGTTGTAAATTTCAGATTCAATCACACACTTTCTTAGCCACAATGTGATTGATTCACAACAAGTAAGACAGATTATTGACATTGGTCAAAGAAGAAAAGATTTCTATATTTAATTTGAATGCGATCTAAAACAGTTTAAGCTTTCCAATATTTATTTGTTTCAGGCTGAGGGTTAAATAGATACGTGTGCATATGTGTTTATGTGCACCACGAAGTATAGATATAAGGAGTCCGAACGTCATGTTAAATTAATGGTCACGATCTAGGGCACCAAACATGCGCCAATAGAGCGCGCCACTATGCGTTAGTGAACTCGTTTAAATACTTACAATACTATGGACACCGCCAATATTTCACAAGATACAAGAAATTATGACATATTTTTAAATCTTTGGGCTATCAGTTATAAATTAATTGTTTATAACACATATTTTTCAAAGATATTACTCACCTTTGGTGCTTTGAATAAAACTACTTTTTCTACCTTCTCACTAGTCTTTCGGCCACTAAAACATCCTGGAATAGCACAACACCTTCCCATTTTTTAACACTACTAATTTTCAACAAATAAATTAGTTCGAAAAAATAATACTATCACGTTCCAATTCAAATTAATGTATACATACATATAAAAGTTAACAATATGGATAACGCATTCGACAAAGTTTAAAAATATGTATTTTTAAATTTAATTGAATTCAATTAAAGATTCACAAACCAGCACGTGTTCACGTGTAATAATAATCACGAAGTATCTAAACACAGGAACGTCATGTAAACAAATTGTCTCAATGATGCTATCACGAAGTGATGCTATGAACACGAACCAACGTACATTGAGTCACTAGTGATTCAAGCGCAGCCAGTGGCAGAAAAGAGAACTATTAGCTTTGTATATAATTGTGAACCATGACTGCGACGAAAAAGTCTATACCGTTCGGACTCCTCATATCTATACTTCGTGATGTGCACGGTGAATATAAGCGGCTGAT
>NW_027045460.1:0-116406 GCF_025399875.1 Dalotia coriaria
TTCAATCATCAACATTAAACCCGTTTCATAATAAGTGTTACAAAATACTAAAGAAGTTTATTTGATTAGTTACGATAAAGAATAACCTTAAAATGACCGATAAAAACATCATTTCTTGCAGTTCCTCTGTGATAAAATATAAGTTTAAAAACTATAAACCTATTTTATTTTTTAAAACGTTGCTGTTTTGGTTTTGTTTTCAGATTTTGTATTATAAAACAGGACAAAAAAGTAGGAGCGGTTTTAATTATATAAATATGTATACATGTACAATATATAAATGTATAATCTCCGCTTTAAAAAAATATTTGAGGATTTTTTTTATCATTACTCTAATATAACAATATAACTGAGTTTGTTTGAAATTGGAAAGTTGTCTAACAAATCATAATGTTCTTTCTTGAATTGAAATTCTCAACATTTTCCTTATAAAACTAAAAACCAAAATTTAGCCAAATCAGTCAAATATAAATAGGCATGTAATTAAACAAACTTTATTTTTTCGATTTTTAACTTGTCAATTCATGAAATGCACTTATAATTATACTCTGATACTGGTGAAAATTGGGAACATAATTTAAATTTTAAAAATTTCAGTTTAAATGTTTTTCTCATTTTTTCCGTGCACTTGTAAACAACGTATGATTTGTAAATGGGCATTATCAAATTTTTCATGTTTCGATAATTAGTACAAAATAAATTTTTCCTATCTTTCGAAATAAAAATTTTAAAGATATTCAAAAATGTTTGTAATAGTAGTATTTATTCCATTATTATAATTTGTAATTAACAAAGTTTTCTTAACACAACTTTTATTGCTATCCATATTAATTGTGATTTTGATTTGTAGGTGCAACACGAAAACTACTACGATGCGAAGTTTTTTGTAATTTAAAATTAATAAAATAAGAGTATTTATAGATGTTGTATTTACGGTAAGATCATTGTTCTGTTATGGTTGGGAGCATTATTTTATTTGCTTCTCTGCAAGCTCAGTAAAAGAAAAAAAGAAAAACTTTTACCATTTGGCATATACGCTAATCAACAGTGTGATAAATTATAGCACAAGGCTATTTCAGAAGTTGACCAACAACATCTAACACTGTTTAAATTTGCACATAGTACATATAAAAAAACCTAACCTAACCTAAGTTAACCTAACAAAACTAACGCGATGTTTAATAAAATAAAAATTACAACATATTACGTCCCTTGATAAAAAATTATAGACTGAGAAACACGAGTAACATTCTAGAATTTCCACAGCATACAGCAAAATACTTCAATTTTCCGATAAGCTAATGCTTCAACTGCCCACCAATTAACTTCGATTAGCTGTTATAGATTTTCTCATCATTTTCATATTAATACAACATTGCTATGAAGCCGACACAGGTACATCCTTAACTTTCAAACCACCTTCACTCGAAGATCCAATACCTCATTCAATGTTAACCCCAACCAACTTACAATCCCCCAACATGGTTTCTAGTACAATCTGGCTGGTAACATGGATCTACACCATCAAGTACGTGGGCAGTTCCTTTGCATTCTTCATGAGCTTCATGGCTCGGAGCAAATTATAAGGCGCGTGTGAACTACACCAGCCATGTGGTTCCACCCCCATGGATATATTCCTATCTTCAATACTTTCGATGGACAGAGATGTGCACAAAAAGTGGCACGTGCACGCTGTCGCACACCGATCGGACCGCCTCATTGGTCCACGACACACACCAAAAACCACTGGAAAAACACCCTCGCGATGAGAGTGAGGGGCGATTTGCAGGTGACAACCATTTCCTAAGGACTTCAGTTCATCGTAGGAGATACCTCGATGTGGTCGGGTTGAAGTTTTGAATTTGGAATTTCGAATCACAATCCTTCTTTGGATGTTTATTGTAAACATTTAATACGTGGACTTGTTTTTCACTAGGAATGTAGTGCCTTCAAAAGTGTGGATTTTTCTTTAATATTTTTGTGTAAAAAATCTGAAATAAATTTGATTACCAACAAATTGTTTGAGTTTCAACGCGATCAAAATGATGGAATTTAAGGTGCAGGGCCTTGTGGCCGATCTCATGCCTAATATTAGGCTCATGCAAGCTGCCGGCCATTTTATGTTCAATTATCATGCGGATAATAGTGGTGCGCTACATACTCTCAGGATTGGCTATTCCTGCTTGCATTTGTTGTTGGTTTTAGCTCAGTTTGGGTAAGTTTGATGTTGCAAAAACATAAAGTAAATAAAATTTTATATTTTTTGGCACATTAACTTAAAAAAGAAGTTAATATGTAAGAAACTATTAAAATTAATCATAACAAAAGCTAAAAGTAAAATATAAAGGTATAATACATAATTGTTTTTTTTTATATTTAAATGAAAATTACAAACATGTATACATTTTATATTTTATAGAAAAATGTACTTACATAACAGATAATTTTGAAATACTGAATTTTGTGTAAAATTTATTTTCAGCTTCACTTTTGGCAATCTGGCATTGCAAATGGATGATGTGAATGATTTAGCTGCAAACACCATCACGGTTCTATTCTTTACCCATTGCATCACCAAATTTGTGTATTTCGCTGTCCGATCCAAACTCTTTTATCGGTAATAAAACATTTCAAATAATTTTCTTAAATTTCTGAACTTATTGTGTATACATCTGAACATAGGACACTAGGAATTTGGAACAATCCCAATTCTCATCCGTTGTTCGTAGAATCAAACAATCGTTACCACGGCATCTCCTTAACGAAGATGCGTCAAGTGCTGATGATTGTGTTAGTTGGAACCATTTTTAGTGCAGTTTGTAAGTAAATTATTTAGTTTTTCTCTCTTCAATTTTGCCGGTTTGAAGTAGTTGTCAAAGAAGAGATTTATTTTTAAACAGGCTGGACTGCAATTACATTTGTTGGTGACAGTACCCATACTCACAAGGACCCCAACAATGAGAATGAAACTATTACTGAGCCCATTCCACGATTGTTGATTAATTCATTTTATCCCTGGAATGCCATGTCTGGACTACCATATGTACTGTCTCTTGCCTACCAGGTAAGATTTCAATAATAAAGTAACCCAAAAATATCATGAAATTTGTTAGTATATTATTTGTTATTTGGTTTATCAATAGGTTTACTACGTGCTGTTTTCAATGCTGCACGCTAACTTGCTGGACGTTCTCTTCTGCTCCTGGTTAATCTTCGCCTGTGAGCAATTGCAACATCTCAAAGGGATCATGAAACCTCTAATGGAACTCTCTGCCACGCTTGACACCTACGTTCCAAAAAGTGCTGAACTGTTTAGAGCTGCAAGTGCCAATTCACAAGACAATTTGGTCGAAAATGGTAAGGATAGTAATTTTAGCACAAATTATGCGTTATGATAATTCTAAACAATTCTTTAGACTACAACAACATGAAGAACGAAGACCTCGACCTCAAGGGCATTTACAGCACTCAGCAGGAAATGGGAATGAACTATCGTTCGGGAGCACTTCAGCAATTTGGGAATGGTGGCGGGATTGGTCCCAATGGTCTCACGAGGAAGCAGGAGTTAATGGTGCGTTCTGCCATCAGATACTGGGTTGAGAGACATAAGCACGTTGTCAGGTAGTGTATAAAACCTATTAAAAGTATTTATACCAAAACACAACTTTTTCATCTTTCTTTTTTTTCCGAAGATTGGTTACGGCTATTGGAGATGCCTATGGAATTGCCCTCCTGCTTCACATGTTGACCTCGACTATCACCTTAACTTTGCTTGCGTACCAGGCAACAAAGATTGATGGTGTTACCAAGTACGCCGCCACTGTCCTCGGCTATCTGTTCTACGCCCTTGCCCAAGTATTTCTCTTCTGCATTTTTGGCAACCGCCTCATTGAAGAAGTAATTATAACAAGATTGTAAATAATAATTGTTATACATTTGCTTGATGTTTCAAGAGCTCATCGGTCATGGAAGCCGCTTACAGTTGCCACTGGTATGATGGTTCAGAGGAAGCGAAGACTTTCGTCCAGATCGTCTGTCAACAATGTCAAAAAGCCATGTCAATATCCGGCGCCAAGTTCTTCACAATTTCTTTGGATCTCTTTGCTTCGGTAAGTGATGCAATCATCAGAACCTTTCATGTAAAAGTTCATTGTATCATATTCTCATAATCATTGTGACGGATACTATAAATGCGAATCTGAGTTTGTTGACTTTTTCGCGCTCAAACCATTGAATCAATTTTGAAATATTAGTTAGTATAGACATATTTTGGCATTTTTAAACACAAATAAGCTGAAGGTTATGAGAAAAATATAATTTTCTGAGTGTAAAATAGGAGATAACCGTGGGTTTGGCGATTCAATCACATTAAATGCCCTTATTTGTACAAAATTACTCTGTTGTTAAAATAAGAAACAGGAAATCAATTAAGTAGGCTCCTTAGTTCATAAATGTGTTACTTTCAGGTACTTGGTGCAGTAGTCACCTACTTCATGGTGTTGGTGCAACTCAAATAAACCACCAAAAAACAAGGAAATTTGAAGAAACTAAACACATTAATTTTGTTACGATTGCTTTTTAAGAAGTTTATACAAATAAGACTTGCAACTGTCGGTATGATGAAAATGTCGCACTTTGCATCAAGTTTATTTAATTTGTAAGTTTTAAAGATCACCCTAAAATATATTTTGATAATATAATCTTTGTTTTAAATGACAGATAATAAGACAAAATAAGCATTCAAAAGTGTCTTATTAAAATAGTGTATTTTTAACATTTAATACCAATATTTTTATGGCAAATGAATGCAAAATGAATACCAGATCACGATACAGTTGGTCAGTTAGCAGTTAAAAGTTACTACCAGATGACAGAATTAAAGGTGCCAAGAAATACATAGCGGTTTATTATTTCAATATAAAATGCCGCAACAAGTTTATTCGAAACAAATAAACGTTGTGTACCATGATCGCAATAGAAACAGATACCTACCTCATTCTTTTGTTTTAGAAATTTAACATATTAATAACTGAAATTTTAAACATTGTTATATTCCACTCCAACATAATTGTTGCAGCAGAGGGGAAATTATTCAACGCATTATTAAAATTAAAAAGGCACTGAGATATTTAATTGTTATCCACGTAAAATTAGAGATTACTAAAACTAATAAATTACCAACAATCATTAGAAAATTTGATATTATAAATATAATTATTGCTGTTAAGAGAATTACGAGATTTAAAATAAATAAATGTGTATTTATCATCACAAACTGCTATCCTATCGTCATCTATTGGCGAGAAATTATTCAAACATTCCTAGGTGCAAGCGTATGGATTTCCAGGACGTCGAGGTCGAGGAGTCGGGAAACACTCCCGACTTTCCCGAGTGGTTATCAGCTGCTCCAGACTTTGCGCATGCGTTCTTCCAAATCAAACCCAACATTGCAATCCTGCAGCATCGTGCTACAGCAACCCCAAACATCTAGCAATAAAAATTTATTTAGATACACAATATAATCATAATCACTGGCTGAATCAATCAACACGATCATCAAAAACCAAGTGAATAATAAGCAAAATGTTTAACTTTTAATCATTCAAATGTCAAGAGGAAAAATACTAATTTAATACCTTTTTAATACCATTCCTATATAAATATCTAAATCGGTTGTGAAAATACAATAAAAGC
Organism: Dalotia coriaria; assembly: GCF_025399875.1. Lineage (NCBI taxonomy): Eukaryota > Metazoa > Arthropoda > Insecta > Coleoptera > Staphylinidae > Dalotia > Dalotia coriaria. The sequence goes on from NW_027045460.1 coordinate 5,695, forward strand.
AGTGGTTGTCACTTATACCACATAACATTTATTTTTACTAAAACAAATAAATCAGAAGAGAAGATATTTCAATTCGTACTAAAATTAAACGAAACAAAAACCGAACAAAACTAATATTACGTAAGTTAACTTCAAGATAAACATTATTACCTGGAAACATTTTTTCCAAGTTGCATCAACAAGTGAATCAATTAAATTATAATACATTTGTTACATACACGTATTTATCGTTAAATAATTGTTGAATATTTAGCAACAAGCAATAAAAAACAAGTTGTTTATAATATCCCAAGTGTTATTAGTGAGATATTTGTAAAAATCAAGAAATAGAAGGGTCCTGTTCCAAATATAGTGATATAAAGGTGAGTTTGAGAAGATTAATTTTATTAATTATTAGTCATGGTTATAAAATACATATTAAAAAAGTGAACACAAATGCTGAATCATACAATAAACGAAATATATAAAACGCTTCAATAGTCAGCTGCGAGGCCAGGAATATGATCTTGTAGCATATGAATGTACAGCTTAATATCAACTGGTCTCAAAGTCACTCGTTTTGCATGTCCACTCAACCTGTCAGATTTGTTGAAAAGCTTTGTTATAAACTGCTCAGCAGATTCTTGCAATGCCAGTATAGCCAGACTTTGGAATCGAAAGTCACCCATATTCTGAGATATTTCTCTGACAACTCTAGTAAATACCGAACGAGGTATTAGTAAGTTAGTGGTAGACTGCAATTTAACAATTCTATTTCTATTTATTTTTGACAATTTTACTTCCCGTTGTGGGTATGGACTCTCTAGCGAAGTATTTAACGAGCGTCGATTTACACCAACTGTAGAATCGGATGTTCTTGAGCCTTTGCTTGATTTTGCTGGGGTTCTTCGCTTGTCAGTCTTAGTTGCAGATTTATTCAAAGGTGTTTGATTAGATCCACCTTTAGAGATTGATTTGTTTGGAGTTTTTGAAGCTCTTTGGTCGCGCGGCATCCTGATGGGTATTTCAAGAACAGAGTACCGATTATGAGGTTGAAATCAGTTGTCTGAAAGACATAAATTTTGAAATGTAACGGACGCTAATAACCCAACAATATTTACCTGCGTTGGTTCAAATCTAAATGTAGCACTTTGATCACTAGGAATTATCTATATTCCTGCTTTTTGTCTGATTTCGATTTCAACTCACTTTAAACTTGGAGAAAGCATATTTAATCGTTGAAAAACGCTGACGGTTACATTTCATTCGTACAAGTGGAGTTCGTTGCTTTGTTTCCCTCCGTTTTATGAACATTGACAAGCCATTTGAAATTGTTAAATAATTGAAATATAGGTGGCGCTAGTAGTACGCTCAGTGTGCACGCCACCATAATTTGAATATGTAATTTGTAAATTGTAATGTAATCGTTGCTGAATAGTGAAGTAGTATTCGAGTAAAAAAGACACTGTATTTAATAGAAGTTTACAATACAACCCTCTAATTAGAGTTGAGCTACCCTGTTGCAATATCCTCCACCAGACCATTGCAAACTGTCAACAGAATACGGCAGCATTGGCGAATATACTTGACTAAAGATATATTAATACTTTCATAATACCGCAAATATGTTGGGAATACTGTTTAGGAATCAGATAGCTAATGCGGTAATAATAAATAAGATGTGTGTCGCTACCGGTACTTCGAAGAGCGTATAAATTATTTCCTAGTTTTGCGTGTTCGTAAAGTGTTTTTGCTGGCAGGGGGTTACATTAATTTTTTTGACCCAGTGTGCCGAGCCGAGTTTGACACGAGATAATCATACAAGTTAAATGAAAAGGAGTTAAGAAATTCCAAGCATCAATCTGTTTTTGTTATTTAGTTCTGTTAGTTCAGGGTAATTTACTTATTTCAGTAAATGTAAATCAAATAATTTGGATTTTCTGATTTTTGCGAATACTTATTTATAATTAACATACCATGAACGCTAATGTAAAATTCTACCAAATATCCCTAGATTCTCGAGCGGCAGTTAAGTAATAGTTCAATCCCCGTCTATTTGACGCCAAGCTTCTGTGTCCTTGTCGCCCTGGCTCCTGGCAACGACGACGGCGCCAGACTGCCGGGCATCTCCTGTTGACCTATCTAATTGTTGTGTTGTTCTTGTGCAAACACAAATAAACATAAATGGCATTAATGCATTAATGTAACCAAATATCACATAAATATATCAATTATTGATGTTCTATCTATAATCCCACATTGGCGATAACTAGCGTACATACAGAAAAAATGATTGAAATTAAAGTAAATTAATATTTTGTTTGGCGACTGCTCAAAGGGAGTCTGGGAAATTTTCCGCTTTCCCTCACCTCGGCGAACTCGTGTCAGTCGCTCGCTGAACTCCGATGTGAGCGCACGCCTCTTGCGTGAAGAGAACTCGCGTTTTCGCGAGAAGATAATCTCAGATAACTGCATAAAAACGTACCAAAACAAAGATAACTTTTACACAACTTGAATTAATACTTACTTCTATATCATAGAAACTTCGAATTACTTGGAGAATAAAATGAGTTTTTTAATTTACATTAACAATCAGTAATGTGCGGGTAAATTCAAAGTGTTTGTTGTAATTAATTGTGGCGGGATATATGTTCATTATTAAAGAAAAAAAGAAAATAGTTTAAAGTGGCGGCGCCCGGCGAGAATATAAATCCGGGCGAACCGGCAATCACGCCCAATTCCAAACGGAATTTAGGTGAGTTACGATAACTCCTAAATTTCCAATTTTTAATTGAATTAAATTTAATTAAGTCAAAAACAACACCTGCTAGGTTTATCATGTGAATATACTTGAATGTTTTAATTAAATTTTTGTCACGCGTTGAAGTTGTTTTGAAATAAAAATCTGTCGTTTGAAACGCTGGAATATTAGTACTCGTACTGAAGCGGGGGCATGTTGTTGATTTCAAATCGATTCGGCGTTGTGAACAGCACACGTCGGATGGAGACAAAGCGGGATGACAAAGGAATGAACAAGTACACGGTGGCAGACCGGATGATTTGATTACGCGCCGTTGTGATTCGTTTGCTTTTGTTCCAACTAATTTTAGCATTTAGGATGAATTTACTTGCGTATAGATGTTTTTGACATTTTGCGTGCGAATAAATTTGATTTTAACTTTTTGCACATCGTTTTCGTTTTTAAGTACATACCTAAACATCAAAAATTTAGATGCCAAACTTAAATATGCGTTTTGCGTGTTTGCCAACTTCTCGTTTGATCACTTCTAAGCCTTAAAGGTAGAGCAACATTATGAATTATTCAGTAGGGCACATTTACAGCGCAGTACGTTTATGTGCTGTACATCCGTATTTGCATCTGCTTCTTTTTGACAGATGTGTGCAACGCGCAGAATTTTCATGCAAAAATGTGAAAGTTTTCATGAAATGCTGAAAACGTACAGCGTTACACTTTTATGTTTTTTGAATAATAAAATGTTTATATTTACGAAGACTATTGTGTATTTATTTCAAATGAAACCAATGTGATATCAAGAGTGTTAGTTAAGTGCAAGAAGTTTGCATGACTTCGAATTCACAGGTGAATTGTAGCGAACAGGATCAAACATCAAACTGAATAAGTAATAAGCTGGAAAGCGGGTGTAGAGAAGCTGGTTGACATTGTGAAATTGACATACATTAAGCATACATCCGAAACCTATTTTCTTGTTTAGAAAATTGTTTCATTTTTATTATTAACTAAACATATTCCAATCGTTGCTTTAAGCAATAAATAAATAAATTCTAAATTAAGATGTAAACATTCAAAGTTATCTATAAACTGTTTATTAAATTTCGATTTTATTGTAGATTTAACGTCCAAAGATTCTGTAAAATATCAAAGTTTTATCGGCTAACAAATATATTGTAATCGACTTACAATATTGTTATTTGTGATAAAATAAGTTATAAACATCTTGGCCTCAAATAAATATCACCGAATCTTCACAATTATACGTTGATATTATTTTCTCTAATGATAGGTATACGGACGATTTTATCACCGTTATCCGCTGGTAATTGAATTGAATCAAATAGCTAAAATGAATAGCAGTTGAAGGTGTAATAAATAATCAACGTCTTTCTTACATTTCGTAATATTGAATTCGAGCATTGGCGCGAAACGTATTGATTGTATATAGCATATGGTCTGATAATATAGTACATTGAATTTTCTTGATTTCAAAAATTAATCGCTTCATAACATCGTTTCATACACGTGTACGTTTTTTGTATTATCATCGCCCTAAATGCAATAATAATAAAGTTTGCTTATAACATTAAAAATAATTTGATTCAAATTTGATAAAAATTATATTCTAATATGCATAGTTTCAAGCCCATTGTACCAAAATGTCCATATCATATCCAGAAATAAATGATGGGTTTCTGTAAGTATAGTTTCGTCAGTGAACATTGAGAATAAATCCTTATTTAAATAAATATAGTTTTTCATTATAGTTTCGAAGATATTGATGGTTTTGTAAAAATTCATGTTAACGTACATTAAGGTTGTATAATAAAATAATTGTGAAGATTCAATATTTGTTTTTTACAAAATCACAAAATATAAATTTCTTTGAGTTTAGTTTGTAAGGAAGGTTTGGTTATCAATGCGCTGAGTTTCTCTTCGATTATGCTATTAACCTTAACCATGGATTCCTGTCACAGTAAATTAATATTTTTTGTAGTAAACCCTATAATTTTAGTAAAATTAAGCGTCAACATTTATGCGTAGGTGAATTAAGTATTATTTTCCAGCTTCAAATAGTGGATAATACTAAATACTTATTACCATTCTTACCTATATATTTGCAAAATATAACTTATAAATTATAACGTTTATATAGTTAACTATAACTAACAACTACCTATACTTAGATATATTTTACATCTTTTGACAAAGATAGAATAAAGCGGGTTAACAAACGTTCGACGCATAATTTACCGGCGCACTAATATTGACGCAGAATACAACGCACACATTGGATTTTACACACACCTGAACGTTTTAAAATAATATTATGTAACAAAAGATCATTGAATAGATTCATTAAGCATTCGTTGTGTCAAAGTAAATTTTGCATTCAAAGTTTAAATTTGTGAATTTTACTTCTTCTGAATAACAATTCAGTTGTAATTTAATTATTGATAATTCAATATGTCAATTCAATAATTCAATATTGTAATTCAGTAATTGATTGTAGTTTTCATCAATGGTGTTATATTTATTTTGAGCTTGTGTTTTACGATAGACATAAAAGCGAAACAATTTATGAAAAACAGTTAATATAAGATGTACTTTGGACAATTTTCTGTATTGCTTCGTCACCGTCAGGAATACATGCAAAAAGGGCTAGAGTATCTCTAAGTTTACAAACACTTTTTATTACATCTTCTGAGCTCGTCTTTTGTAAATAATCACTAGACGATCATATAATTTGCTTAAAATATTTGTGGGCATTTCTATATTTTTGAAAGTTTCATCAAGAAGGGGTATTTTATTCTTCGTTTTCTCAAATATTGCTATTTTTTATATTATGTTTATATCCTTAATAATGTCATAAGAATAATCTAAATCCTGCTGATCTTTTTTTTGTATTATCGATTTCGTCAATAAAATTGCTTACAGATGCAATTAGATATTGCTATAAAATTGGAATGATATTTGTGCAAGTAAAGTATTTTAGATTCTCTTGTATGTATAATATTATTTTAACCTATGGGTGGTCCGTCAGATCTTTTCCGAAACGCAGTTTGGTTGCCATAAATATTCTATGATTTTTTGCGATAATTTTTTATTAGTCGGTACTGTCTGATTTGAAACAATGACGTTTATTTGTTTAATAAACTAGTTCAAATTTTTTCTTGTTTAGAGGTCCATAACAGTGCCCTTACTAAAATAATATCAATTATACATACTTATTCTTCCCAATACTCATCTCGTAGGTTATGCCTAAATGATAATCTAAGTGATAAATGTATAAATGATGAGCAATTCGTGGAAGTGAGATATAAAAAGAAGATCTGTAGTTTTACTGGATGATGGGTGTTATCATGTATCTGTTTGAACGGAAACGTTGAGGTGGACGCAGAGATCTGTCCTTTGTTAACTTATGCTAACTTTGAGTCAAATAAATCTTTCTTAATATACTTAATTATTTAGTTAAGCTATGATAAGTAAATGTAATAAGCTAACGCGGCTGTTGATATTATTTAAATTTCTCAGGTGTGGATAAATATATTTATTTAACTTTATAAGTCACTAAAATTTTAGGAATAGGATAGCATATTGTTTTACGTTTATTTTATAGTTTTAATATTTAATTCATATCATAATTTAAATTTGTACATAAAATTTATAGCTTATATTATGGTAAGACAACCAAACTACCAACTTGTTTGGCTACCAAGGGTTTAATTTTTTTTTAATTTTACTCAAATTATGATATGATATCAGAGCAAAAATATGCTTATATCGTTGCACCAATGTAACATTCTACCGGAAACCAATACATTATGGTTCACTATGACAGAATAACGAACAGAGTATTTTTCCAATGTTGATGTTGTTATTTATTTACCATTATTTTAATAATATTTGGGATTAAAAGTATTCCATACTCTTCCAGACCCTATCACAAGAGTAAACAATCCTGAAGTTGTCAGATTTATAAATAACATTAAATCTACACAAAATATGTAAAAACGTTGATTATTATTCTCTGAATTCTCTAAACTAATAAATAATAATTTGCATAAGTAACGCATAACTCTCACTTTGCTTTGCTTTCCTTTCAAATTTTCATATATTGATAAGAACGAAAAGCATGAAAGGAAATACTTTAAATGTTGTTCGGGCAATTAAACCAACAAAAAAGCGATTTTTTTTTCAATTAAAATGCTTATCCACCACAATTTGTTTAAGATTGATTAAATAGACTTTACACGCACAAATATAGAATATGCCAATTGATATGCCAATGACGTAGTTATGGGTATTTTAATTTACCCAAAACGTACACGGTATATTACAGAGCTTCTGAGATTCTGGTCATGATTTGTGAATGGTTCCGATACTGACAACAATGGGCATAATATCATTTGGAATTCAAGTGAATATCAAATAAAAATTATATCACTAATGTAAACAATAAATACAGATTTTTACCCCAAATTTAGTTTACACATTTAATATATTTGTCATGAGGCATTCTCATTTTTATATCCTTTTTCATATTACTTCACTCAATCTAAAGGTGTCTAAACCGCTTTGATTCTAAATTATTGTCCTTAATGACTTTGTCAGCTTGACACTATTGTTTAATTTTTATTTATTAGACCTGCAGTAAGTAGGTAGTACCTAAAGGAAAGTCGAGTACTACGTATCATGCGCTGGTTGATTGCTATGTATGATCCACACTGCTAATTCGTCTGGCTTTACGCAAACTTTAGTGTTTGCAAAATCCGTAGTCAGTAGTTTGTATAGAAACAGGAATAAAGGTAGCATAATTGATTACTGTGTTATAATACTCATGCTTTTACTTATCTTGTGACAAAAAGTTGTAAGACAAACAGAAACAACTCTTTTTTACCTTTATTTTTAAAAATTATTCCAGAATATTTTCACAATACATTCTAGAATAATTATGTGTAAAGCACGTTTACGTTTACGGAGTAATTTCATCTAGTTCATGAAGAATTTAATTAATCGAATTCCTGGAATATTTTATCTCTAAATATTGTTCCTACTTTCCAGAACAAAATAAAATTAAAGTGTTTTTATTTCATTCAACTGGTAATTAGAAAAAAGAATTCAATTAAATAGTTAAAAAATTTATTGTCATGTTCTTAATCACAAGTAACTATTTCTAATTATTCTGCCTAATTTGTAATGTAATGCAGACAAATATTGAAAAATGTGTATTTTCAATACTCTGGTACTTCTGGTGCAGGCGGTAATTTTTGAACATTAAGTATTCCTAAAGTAAAATAGTGAAATCGGGTCAAATTAAATTTAACAATTTATGTATCACTTACGAGTTTGTGCGTATTTTTAACAGTTTCAGTTACCTGCACTTCTGCACGTTTGAAAGCTTTAGAGTACAAATCATTTATCAGTGGTTCTGATGCTGACAGCCGAGTGACAGGAAACATGGCTTTTTATCTTTTTTGCCTGCTTCAACCGAGACCTGAGTTGTAAGTTTTCTTTGTGCATCATAGTATATCTAAGAAAATATGACAAAGTATACTAAACGTGAGGGCCTTGGAAGCTGTTGCGGAAAACCTGCATGGCAAATGGTTTTATAAAAAGAGAAATAGAAATGTAACGACAGCAATTCTTACAGGAATACGTGCCACCCTTGTAAAGACCATAGATGCTTACTAAACTTTAAATCATATATTTTTTTACTTTCACTTTTAAAGCGCCAGTGTTCATGTTTTGAGCCACAAAAAGTGCTACTTTAAATACGGACGACCTTTACGCACGGGCTTTAACCACGGGATGGAGATTGCGCTTGTTCATTTACCTAGGGTGCAGCACAAAGTTATATGAAGTGCCATGCACCGTCAGTGAAACAAATCAAAGCAGGTGATGCGGCGTACCATGACCAGTTGTGCGGCGCGCTATTTATAACTTTACATTTCCCAGTAGTGTTCGGAGGAACGTCAAAGATTTAAAATATAAAAGTTCAAAAATTTCAACGTGGAAATAGAGTAGAAGTAGAAAAAATAGCGTAAGCATCACGTGGCTAAAGGTTGTTAAACACTTGATTGATTAAACGCTATCTACGCTCGTTCTTAATCACTCTTCTGACAAAATTTCCCAATTAGTCATTTAATACTTAATGCATTATTATGCCTATGCAAAATTTTAAAAATGACGAAATTAATAATTGTTTTTATATAGTTTCTTTCATCCTTCAGAAATTTTTTGGAAAAGTTTTTGTGCTGATTCTGTTGTCATAAAAGTTTAGAGCGACTCTTGTGCGTTACAGTGGAATCTCCGAATTCGTCGTTTTAAACTTTTTTTTCAAGCCGATAGGCGGATCAGCGGGCGGTGAATTCCAGCTAAATGCTCTTCTGGTCTACTCGTGTTGGTAATTGCAGCTAACATCGCCACCGCCTCAAACTTTCAAGATCGTTTATGCGCCACGATAATTACACCAAAACGGCAAGCAGCAAAAGTTTTTCACGCTGGTTTTAAAACAGCTTTCCCCAAAGCCAAGTTTGTAAATGTGCTAAATTCACAATATTTATTTTGCACGAAAAATAAAGTTTAATTCGTGGGTTATAGTGGATATAAAATGATCAAAGTGAATTATTTTATAACGATCCAGTTCTGATGTCAATAAACTGCAAACTGTTAGATTCTAATTAAAATTATGCATCCTCTAATTAAATTTGTTCCATCTTTTCATTTTCAGCATTATCAACTGTTATGCTGTCATGGCACTAAACTTATACTTTTAATTTATTTAATTTATTTAATTTAAGACATTTTTCAGTAAAACTTGTCCCACTTTATTAAAATGCTAAGTAGAATACCGAAGTAAGCGGGCTACATTAAAGTAATTTGCGTAACTATGCCAATCTTCATTAGTGTGGATGGTGGAAACCGTCAAAATAGCGTACGATAAACGTTGGAGATCAACTTAAGGTACTCTTCAAGTTTACCTATTCAGTAACTTATGACGTTATGGTTTGTTTACATGAACATATTTAGGTATAAAAAGGAAAAGTGGAGTGTTCAAGGGAAAAACAACAAATGGTGACTTACTTATTGTTTCCTCTATTTGTTGATATTCATCTGTATATTCAAAAAGAAATTGATGTTTTTCACACTAGAATTTGCAAAATTGCAAGAAAAGTAGTAAAAACATTTATTAACTTTGAAATTAAGATCTCTTCTCTTAAGCTATTTTTTGCCCAAATATAACTCACATCTCAAGGAAAAGCTACTGTTTGAGTGTAATTTTCTAATGATATTTCTGCAACTAATTAATGAATTAGTGCTATTACAATTATTACAAAATCATATTATTAGATACATTTCAAACTCTTACTTAAAAACAAAAAGTTGGAAAAATCAGTCGGTTTGATTCATCCTACATTTTTGTTGGTGTTCTTCATTCTTTTGTCTATCGAGTAGTCAGAGACGTACATGCAATCCGCGAAAATAGAGTGAATATTTCATCATTTTGTTATGTCATCGCACAGAAAAGCATATTGAAGGTTTATAACATTATTTTCTTCGGGTTATTTGTCTCTACCCTTATAAGGTTTTCTGAGAACCACTATTTGCTTACTGGTTTTCTGTTATATAAGTTAAGTAAGTTTTATCTCTTACATTTTCTTCATATGGTCAACTACACATGTTCTTTTCTTTCTCTTTCTACTTTAATATTTTTGTTTACCTACATCATGTCTTATTATGTGTTTTTCATATATCCATAGTTTACCGTAGTCACGATGTGGATTGTGCGGTTGACATACTCGTAGTTTCATTTTATTGTAGTGCTATAATTTTCTTTCTGATTTTTGAAGAGAACGGTAAACTTATATTGAATGGAAATCAAATTTCGTGCACAAATTTCAAGTCTAAATATATTTTCAAAACATTTATAATTTAAATTTAAATATTATTTTGGGCTATTATTAGGAATAATAGTTTGTTAGGTATTTGCTATAATCTATACACATAATTTTAACTAAATGAAACTAATTATTGCCAAACTTAATTAATAATAACAATAATTAGAATTTTACATTATTTATTTAATTTCATGATAAATATCAATATTTAATATTCGAACAATATAACACACATCAATTTAGTTTTTTTACAAATAAAATAAATAATCATTCATTGTCCAAAGTTAAAACAAAATCTTTAATTTTGTTTGAAACTAGAGCAAATCACTTTCCATCTATATATAAATATCGTAAAAAGTTTTAACATAGTCTTTTTATTCAAGTTGAAGCTTATTTCTGGAAGGTTTCCGTTTAAATCTGGGTTCGTATGTACTTACAGTGTGTTGTTTTGTTTTCTTTCAACAATGCAGCTCACGTTTTGCGTTCTTTTATGCCTTCCGTATGCGTCGAATTGGTTTAAAATGCTTTCCAAAGATACGCCTTATGATTATTGTCGTTGCGAGTACTGCCATTTCAAACTAGTGTAATGGAATTATTATAGTACTGGAACATTAGTTTTTATAAAACGTATCCTGCTTCTACCAAGTGCGAAATGATAACATGTCATAATGTTGGGAAATCATTTAACAGGAAAACAATTGTATAGTATTATAAGAGTATATGTAACAAAATAAACAATTTTAGTACATTGATTAACACATAAACAAAAATTGTAGCAAATTTGATAATATGGAATTATAAAATGTAAACATTTAATTTTAATCTCGTTTTGGAACTATGGACAAAGTTCAAAGAGTTGCACAGAGAGCAATTCAAAAACTGTAAAATTTAGAATGACAATACCATAATTATTAATTAGCAAAGCATGATTCAATAAAAATCAGTCAGCATAGCGCAGTAAGTTTTAATTTATAATACTAAAGGAGACATATAAATATCTGTACAACTTCAACATTAAGTTTTTCTAATTAATCGCCATTCTTTATACCTCGATGTTATGGAAAACAGGATTAAAAATTAAAGGTATGCATAAATCAAGCGATAAAATAAATATTCGACAAAAAATTAATGAAGGTATTGATTTTGAACAAAATTAGTACACAAAAATGTGCTATGGAAACCTTTGTTTGACAGCTGCATGCAATCGCAAACATCATCTCTGTGGATTTTATTTTTTCATTACGTGTTCACATCTGGTGGTTTTATATTCCAACATTTTTTACTCGTTTTCACATAGTGTAGTTGTAATATATTCAGGAGGTATTTGCTACGCTCACGTGAATTGCTGAGTTTACGCGATGAGCAGTTTAATCACGTTAACACCGAATTGAGTAGACAATTTAATGTTCAATTATAATTTTAATTATATTTGGTCACCACTGCATTCACTCTGGATTAAATTAATTCCAACAGAATAAACAATAATTGAAGCTTTAATGACTATCTCAAATATTTGACGTTGTTCTACTACTAACGCAGAGAGAAGGTAAAAATATTTTAATTTTGATTGAACCTTTCAAACTTCAAAAAAAAATTTAAAAACCATAAAAACGATTAGATGCTTCAAACAGTTTTATTTATCATGCGCCGATCTTTTTATGATTTTTTTCATTATATGTGAGACCTACCTGCAACGCAAGGGATGAAATACGACCAGAGCATTGATTGCATCGCAGCGTGGTGCAGAATTGTTTGCCTTCGGCCCAAATCGCATCGAATTCTGGTATTGACGTCAAAGCGAATTTTGGACATTCAATCACTGTACACATTTATCAGAGTTTGCTATAAAAATAAAAAAGGATAGATTTTTCATGTTTGAAATTTAATCATGATAAATTTTAGCAATTTGTTTGACATTTGAAATAATATGAGCACGTAAAGTTTAGTGTAATAAACGGCGCTAACATGGGCTACATGTTATACCCAATTATTGAAACGAATGGTTGCTCCTTTTCAGCGTCGTACAAATCCACGGATTTGTGCTGAGCTTTACTTCAATCGTAAATACACCGCCGTAAACAGCCTTTTCAATCGGTTTAAACGCGAATGATTGCTTTCCTGGTATGCTTTCAACTACAAACTCACAAACCAGAAAATCCACAAATTGCTTGGAAACGGTACAAAATTGCTAAAGTAAGTAAAAACTTTTTACGTCTGAAGAGCGCATTTGATTATAACCTGATTCAAATATCTGATAAAATATATATACTTGTAAAATAAATAAATAAAAGTTTTGTAAAAAATAGACTTGTTTGATACTTGTTAATTTATCAATTATTATTTTTACTAACCTAAAACAAGACATTAATAAAGTTAATTATTTCGCACTTTTTTGCCATTTTAGAATTTCCTTATCTATATATATATAAAATTTGCGTGTCACAGTGTTTGTTTCCATACTCCTCCGAAACGGCTTTACCGATTTTTACCAAATTTTATATGCGTATTCAGTAGGTCTGAGAATCGGCTAACATCTATTTTTCATACCCCTAAGTTATAAGGGTTGTTCACCCTTAACTTTTTTTTAATATTTGGACGAATTTTTTTGTTTTTATTTTTTATGATGTGGCATTAAAAAATACATACAACCCTAAATTTTTAGTTTTTTATCATCAACCCCTATTTCTTTTTAACCATTTTAGTAATTTAATCATTTTTCATCCCGCCCAAAGAAAATGTTGCGTATGCGTATGCAGTAGGTCTGAGAATCGGCAACTATCTATTCTTCATATCTTTAAGTGATAATGGTTGTTCACCCTTAATTTTTCTTTTATTTTGGTCCAAATTTTTTGTTTTTATTTTCCTAATGTGGCATTAAAAAATACATACAACCCTAAATTTTTGGCTTTTTATCACAAACCCCTATTTTTTATAATAAGTAAGTTACTTTTTGTCTACACTAAAATTTATCTAGAAACTAGAAATAAATTATATGGCAAAACAACGTTTGCCCGGTTAACTAGTAATATATATAATCATAAATGATTGGGAATAAAATGTAATGTAATTCTATTCTAAGTGAAACTTGAAGTCATAATGTGTTGTAGCAAATGTTATCTTATGATGCTCAAAATGATGCTGTTCAGAGTTCTGTATAATTTAATACGTACTTAGGATATGGTTAAAAATTCCCCTCGCGCTAACGACGTTCCTAAGAATATATTGAATATCCTTGGTAGATATGTAGGATGGGAAAACTTTTCTCATATAAGGAGGGTGTTCCACCGGATAATCTATCTGCAATCTGCATGTAGAATATCGGCATCAACCCCATTATAGTGATTGAATTGCCTTCACTAAAGTTTCTAACTCTATATACCATCCTTAAATAAATGAATTTCTCTGAGATAATCGATTTTAAGTGAAATACATTTGACATCGTTTTCAACTTTGCAGTGCGAGCAGGTTTAAAGTAATATAAGATATGAGTAGAATTAAAATAGTGCTCTAAGTGGCGAAGTGATACTTAGGTGTTTATATCTGTACTTTGGACGAACTTCGCACTAGGAAATGTAAGGTAGTAGGAAAATAATTTTAATATGTTTAAAAATTAACTAAAAAGATTTGGTGACAAAAAAATTGAGTAAAATTAACTACAGTTTTTTATTTATTTCATTTTTTCTCGGGTGAATAACTTCTAGTTTTGAAACATGCATACTTTGAACATTTAGCACGAAATATTTTTGCATATTATTAAAAATTGCTACCAGCTTTTTGAACTTTCAGGTGGATAGCTGCTGCATTTCTAAAATAAAAATATATTAATTAAACACACTTTTTGAATTTATTTCAGTTAACAGAAAATATTAATATTTACTTGGTACATTTTATGAGTTTTAAACAACGCGGCTCATGTTGCGCGTTCTTTTATGCGCTTGAGCTCTCAACGAGCGTTGCTTCAAAGTGCTCTCGCAGGATACTCGTACACTTCATGGTCGTTGTCGCTGCCATTGCCGACATTTTATACTCGTTAAAGGCTTGGATTATTATATCAAAGCACTATATTTTACCTTAGTTGGTTTTTAAATTCTGTGTTTTTTTATTACGTTTCATGACGATGCCATTTAATGTATAATTTTTTAACGTATGGAAATCACAGCGTTGATTAATTAATGTGGATTTACGGAAATAGTTTACAGGAAAAGATATATGAAATGAATTGAGGAAATCAAAGCTGATATTTTTTTATTTAGAAGCAAGTTTGGCACATCCTGTCACCCATAAAAACGTAAATAGACGTAAAAGTACAAGAAAAAAGGCAACACACTAATATTAACTAAGTTTTTATAAATAATAATAATAAAATCAAGTATGTCTAACAAAAACTAAATGCCGGGAGGGTTGAGTGATTGGAAATTGGAGGTATGATCATTTTTGTTTCGAGAGTATGAAATATTGATCCGTTCTTCCACGCATGTGATTACCAGCTGCAGGCAGCGAAAGGCTTCTGTATGGATGTTATTTTAACATTTTATGTTCGTTGGTTTCTAAAAAAGTTACATTTTTTGCAAATCAGAAATTTTGCAATACTTAGTATACAATCTCATCTCAGAGTAATTTCAAAATTTGATATTTTTAATTTTGTAGATGTAAATAAATTTTGTTGATAAACAATGGAAAAGCAAAGTTAGGTCTTATGTGGTTATTATGTTATTCTGTTTTGGCTGTTTTAGAATATTATGATTACGACGTAATGATTATACGACTACAAGAGCTACAGTCTAGCTGCTTGATATGTCTAGAGCAATTCTTTAAAACATATTCATGCTAGTAACGAAACCAATATTAAATAGGGCATTAAAATATAATTTCTTAAAAGTGTGAAAGGGAAGTAACAGTCTTTCGATTTACACATTATTATAAAAAGAATTCAAAAGCGTAATACATTAATGCTACGTTCTATTTTTTGTCGTTTTGCAAAATTGTAATATTAGAATGCCAATCCATATATATGTAATAATTTATATAATATTTATATCAGGATATAGGTGTGTTGTGTGTATATCAAATAAAAACACGTGTAACATTGTTAAACGTTATATAAAACTGAAAACGTATCCCAAGGGGAAAATTTAATTAAGTCAAACAAAAATTTCATTAAATCTTGCTCCCGAGTATTGTATTTTTAATACATGGCTCTAAGCTTAAATATATGTATATATACATTTTTGTAATTCACAATTTATCTTCCTAAAAACGTTTTTTACTTTCTTGGCGCGATACTATGCCAAGAAATTAAAAATGGAGAATGAATAATGCATTTTAAAACAATTATGTTTTTGTTCATAATACAAAAATCATATTATTACGAGTACTACGATTTCATTGTATTAATCTGTTTGAATTTATAATTGGTTTTCCTCAATGTGTATTTTCTAAAACTATGAAACTTTAAAAGGTCGTATTATACACTATGCAGAACAAACCCATGCATATAATTTAAGCGCAAACAAACGGTTTGTAAGTCTATTTACTGCTTGATTATAAAACAAAATAAATATTGTTTTATTTATGACATAAAAGCGAAAAATATTTTTAACCTTTTGAAAATGTCATAAATTGGCCGTGAATAAAAAAGATATGGGTCGTTTTAAAAAAAATTCTCGGACGAAACCGAAACAAAAAGAAACGTTAAATTATATTGCTTCCTATGAAGGTACTGAGACCAACCCATCAACTAGTAGCCCTGAATCGTTTGAAGAAGAGAACAGTAATGTGTGGAACGAAGTGCTTCTTCGGTTGCGAGACTACTGGACCAAATCATCGAGCCCCATCCAGAGTTCCAGCTCTTTTTGCTCAAATCACTCGGCAGTCTCAGAAAATTGTGATCGTCAAGGTATTGTCAAATTTGTCAAAGATGCATTAGATTATGGACTGGTGAAAGGAGTGTTGGTGCGCCGCGGTAAATTTTATGCATTTGAAGATGAGGTGAAATCGTTTTCAAAGGATAACAAAGTTAGGAATTCAAATATATTGGACAAAGTTTCCAAATCATCGGTATATTTAAGGCCTAAACCGATAAGTATTAAGAAAGCAAAAACTTTAAAAATAGACAAATTCTTTAACAGCACCAAACAAATCGGAAATAATCTGACAGCAAGATGTTCTGAGAAAAGTACAAAAATTATTAAACACCGATGTGCAAGGTGCGGAGTACCATGCGCAAAAAAACGAAACACAAAATCAAATCAAATAAAATAACAAAATATTGAATCAAACTTTTATTAATATTTGGTTTGTAGTATTAGTGAACAGAATTAAATTTATATTGAAAAAATGTTAAACTCGCTTTTAATGAATTAAAAAATATCTATTTGCATTCATTTTTTGTTATGTGTGTGAGCTTGGGGCAACATTAATATCCTGCAACCTTACTTTGCAGAGTTATACATTCTGTAAAACAAAACAATTTTTATGATGGAACACACGTTTGGAAAGTTGTTAAAAATTTGATATGCAGATATTGCTAACAACGTGATTTAAACGTGGGATATTTACAATTTCAAACAAGGAAACTTTTCTGATGCACGCACAGGTTTACAACCTGTAATACAGATAACGTATGCTTGTATTATATCAGTATCAACACCATTGGAGATACTGTTTTTTCATCACTAAAATTTCACACTGTATACATCCTATTCAAATAACTGTTATATTTAAGTGCAATCAGGATTTCAGAATGTACTGTTCTGTATAATGGACGGTCAAGTGGAAATAAATTTTAATAAGATTAAAAATAAGCTGCTTATATAGAACGATAAAAACTACAGCAGATGGAATTAAATTTAAATAAGTACCTAATTGTTGAAGCAGCTAAATCCAAAAGAAACAAGAACGAATATAAAAGACGAAAGAAAAGTTTAATAAATTTAATTGAAGTGCGAGTGTTCTCATTGCGTTCTTACTTGAAGTTATCACTAATTAATGTATTTTAGCTAAGTAAAGTTAAGTAAACACTTACTGTACGCTATACCCTAATAATATCGCCGTAAAACGATATATTACTAAACCATTGCAAGTCAATGCAAGTATTTGTCAAGCCTGATGTGGATAGCTATTTCGACCATTAGAGGTCTCATCAGCACACCTACTGGCTTGACTAATACTGCGTAGGTAGTAAAAAAAAAACACTTTTCCTTTTTGGAAAACATTTAATAAATTAAGTATAAACAAAAACAATTTAAATAGAAAATAACTTACACAGTACATATTTCTTATTGTTAACGATTTAATAATAATTTTTTAGATATTGTGAGGGTATAGCGTACAGTAAGTGTTTACTAAACTTTACTTAGCTTATACTCACCCTCTCGTACGACCATTGTATTTCAAAATTAATTTATTATGTATTAAGAAATGCGTCCGTCCAAAACGTGTTTAGATTGGTTTGCATTCTGAAAATACTTGAGGCATTTGAAACTCCTATGCTTATAAGCTATACGATTAATTTCTATTTTGCATAATAGGTGTAATACTGTACATGGAATATTTTATAAAATATATTTATTAAAATAATTTGTGATTTTTCTTTGAATTTTACAAATTGTTGTTACATTGTTGTTACATTGTAAAGTTCAAAGAAAAATCACAAATTATTTTAATAAATATATTTTATAAATTACTACCATGGATTACGTATTCAACTTAGAAAATAATAAAATGGAATATTTTTTAATAATTCTGACATGGCGATCTTTATTCAGTGGTTTTTGAGCAATTCTTGCCATGTTAGATATAATTACTGATGTTTCAATATTTTTATATTTTTCTTTATGATGTATATTTATAGCAATGTAAAAACTGTAGTAAAGAGTTCATTATTAAAACTTGGAAAAAGAATTCTCAATACTAAAAAAGAAGGAAGAAGTGAAATGTCTGTGAACGCCTGTGATCGTAACTACAACCGCAATGTGACATTCTAATTTGAATGCAAATCAGTTTGGCACGGTACTGCTTGTTCTAATAAGCCTTTTATCTAGAAGACGAAATTTGCAATCATGTAAAACAAAGTGAACAAAACTGTGGAAATTGGATATAACCCTTCTCAAATATATTTGTTTCAAGCAAATTATACATGAAAATAACATAGAAAATTATTCACTCAGAAAATAATCTAAATGAAAGCTTAGTTATAGTATGGGGTAATTTTTACTGAAAGTGTGCTCAACTTTATTTCTCTGCTTTCTAGATCTGTAGTACGGCAACGTTGCGATTTTCTAAGTTGAATTGTTTGCAATTTAGTGGTGGTTGTGCTGTTGTGTTGTTTAGTTGTTTATGTTTTCATGCTATTAACGCAACTAACGTATTTTGCAAAACTTTAAACATTTATAAATTTAGTGGATTGATTATTTTATTTTACGAACTAACTAATGTCAAACATATGAACAAGGTAATACATGAACATGTACGGATGTACTATGCTTCACTTAATTGAGTATGTGATTTGAATTACAATAGTTCTTTGTTAAACATATTTTGCCTCGTGGGTATAGTCTGTTACTCTCATTTTATTTAATGGAAGTCGAAGCGTTTCCTTTGACTTATGTGTATTAATCACTCTCTCGTAAAACTATTGTTCATTCAATTTTATTACTGCAAAATTATGTTCTTTTTTATATTGAATATTTTTGCAAATCTCAGATAATCCAAAACATGCATGCGCAAGTCGTTCCTACACGAATGATTGCCATCGAGTTCAATAAATTCCTTTGAACTCCAAACTCACATACCAGAAAATTGACAAATTTCCGTATACGAAAACCAAATGACAAAATCCAGGCAAACAACATTTGGAACTAATAGAAAGAGAAATCGTATTTACTCGACACTTAGATCAAAAATACATAATTAGTCAAAATATATGTTTGCGTCTCGTTACCGAATGAAGTTTATAAATCTACAAATTATGTCAAATAGAATACATTTTGTAAGTATATACATGTACTCCCTTTTAGCAAATAAAATTTACAAAGTTTGTAGTAGTATTCTTTTCAATCAACCTTAATCATACTCTACAAAAAAATATATTATACAATTTACAATAAATCACTTGTTTAATTTTCTCAATCTTCTCTATCCTACAGCAACGGATTAGTAACGGGTTTCACAATTGTCGGTGCAAGGTACTTTTCGATTTCTGACTACTGTACCACGTCTTTTTCAATCGCAATACTTTATAGATACGATAAAATTGCTAAAGACATTCATTTTAAGCTTTACCTTTTTGCTTAAGCTTTTAGCAAATTAATTTCTCTTTATGTGGAAAATTACTGTGTATGAGATATTATGTTATAATTATATCCTTTTGTTTTAAATTTTTCGTTGTAAACGTAGTTCATTATCTTATATTTAAACGTTTGTCACACTTGAAAATGCGTATTGCACGAAAAATGTCCGCTCATAACAACACAGCATCACCACATATTACTATGGAATTATTTAAATTATATTCTACTGGTTTTGGCGAATGTAAATTTATATATGAGACACACAAGTAATTTATTTGTTGTGTCTGCAAGTTGTTGCAGTAGTAAAGAATTTCGCACAATTGCCACTGCTTTAGAGAAAACTTTTAGCACATGTTGGACAATATTTTATTTTATATTGCGTTTTATTCTTGTCATATAAATCTCCCAAATTTTTTGTTGACCGCTATGGTGCAGTATTTCTTGTGCTTGTTTTAAGCACTCGCATGGTTCACATGTGGATTGCATGTTTGCTAAGCGTAAAGAATATCAAATATTTTAATGTTACCTCTTATATATGGTGAACTTCCTTTTTTAAATTATTCTATTTCCATACTATTTCCAAAAATCCCTGAATAACAAAAAAACAAATTCTGTATCTCGACCGCTTTTAATTTGCCTCAAATTATTAGGAGTGGTAGATATAAAAACATTTTTCTAATATCAAATTTTTGCTTAATGAATGTATTCAATTTGAGTGTCAAAACCCTCTTTTAAATATTTTTCTTGAAATGTACGAAATATTTTGCTCTCATGAAACATTGTTACACTCTGTCGCGTCCACAAAATTTCATAGAACGCAAAAATGAAGAACATGCACTTTTATACTTTTATTCTTTTTATTCTTTTATTTTATTCCCATTTCCATTATTTTAAATCCATGTGACTCCACTTAGACTCAATCGTCGTTTACATACTGTATTCCATCATTAACCACATATTTATGACCTGTTGCTCAGTTTTTTATCAACTTACAAATTAATTATATCACTTTGGTCTTCCCATAATAAGTTCCGTTCACATCCTAATAATATAACTTTAGGGTTATAACCATGTCAGCAAAGTGCAGATCATTAATTTTTGGAAATCAAAATTGTGGGGACCGGTGTAAAAAATTGTTATTATTACAATAACCAACTTCTGATATTGAACCACATACATATTTAAAGAAGTGAGTGCCATAAAGAGACATAAATCGTATTCTTCACAATTTTGTTGGTATATTCAAAAGATATGCGACACATTGTGATGATGCAATTAGACTTTATTGTTTTTTTTTCAGTTTAATCTAATTTGAAAGTACAAATATTAAATTTTTCACTCTTGGTTGGTTCTTCGCAAACAAATAAAAGCACCATTTGTTTGAGCTTACCTCTCATATTTCATCATAATTGTAACTCAAGATAAAGAAGCGGTGGATGTAATTGCAAAGTGGGAAACTTCACCGATTTTCGCTTGGCCTTTTTTCGATCTTTCTCGTTCGCTACCTTTTCGGTGAACTTCCTTCTCGGCTATTGCCTCAGCGTTTAATTCTCTTAATAATTCAAGCTGCGTTTTGCGGTACAGCTTTAGTCGAATTACGAGTACAAAGAGAAATTTATTTCTTTGACATTTAATTGCCAACCGAAGCCATTCCAAAACGGTATTAGAGGTTTGGAATGAATTAAAGGCTTGTAAAAATATTAATTAATTGCGCTATTTTGCGTATACAATGTATTTGGAAAAATTTAATTGCAATTATAAATAATCTTTTACTCTAGTCGCTTGACAAGTAAAGTGTGAATTGATTAGTGAAAGCTCTAACGGGTCATTACATTTCCTGTCGTATTTGATTTAATCATTTAGTGCGCGGAGTTTCAGATAGCTTTTCACTCATGCTTTTACTGAATTTCTACGCTACTACTCCCTTTGCAGATTTCCTATCAACATCCACATAGTTCAGGGTTAGTAACCAAATTACTTTAAAATCAACGCGAATATACATGGTGCCAAGACGAATATAATAATACGTGCATGATGACTGCAGTTGAAAAGTACAAAAATTATATATTTTAAGAAAATGAATGATATATATTTATTATAACTTATTATAACTTTAGTCACGTCCCTGTTTAAAGTATCATTTTGTGTCGCAAACTTGTGAAATAATTTGCGCTTAAATGATGGACATAGAAATAATATTTTATTATTTGACAATAATATAGTTATTAGCAGTACGCGACAGTTTTTCGAAAACAATCACTTGCCGATTGTGACGCAACTTCCTGAGTTAGTTAAACCAAATTTCAAAGTTTAGTTTGCTTGGTTGCGCAGAAATGTGAATGGGTTAATCTTCGAAATCGAAGCAAAACTAAACTTGAAATTTGGTATAGAGATGCATCAGGCTATGCTTTAGTGCCGTATCTTAATCAAGTGCGGTTTTATTGATTAGTTCCTGAATAAAATGCGAAACATGGGTATTTTTAAGTGAGAGGTGCAGAAACAGTAATGAAATTCCTACACCTACAGAAGGCTTTGACAATTATACAAAACTGTCATATATGTCATATCTAAAAATATTCGGCCGTGATTTTAGTATTGATAAAAATCAAAATTCCTGTAATGGCTCCTACAAAAAGATTATCCAGTAATAGTTCTTTATATCGTCACAGCAGTATTCGTACAAATATTGGAAATTCTATGTCTGATGATTCAGATAGTTCTGAAACAACTCATCGATCCCAGCAATTTTATGAATCATGCGTGTTGTCCCTAAATTCCAAGAAATCTTGTCAGAAAGCCTGTGCAAAAATGGGCCTGCCAAAATTTATTAAAATGCTGAAAAATTACCTTGTAAAAACATCGGTCAGGAACAGGAAGAAGTGCAAACGATGTCATAAGTACAATATGTATAGTACTGACTCTATTGCCAGCGACATTTCCAGCGATCGTTGGGATAGAAAATATAGAAAAATACGAAGACGATAATCACATCAAAATCTAAAGGATTGATCTCTGTTCTAGTATTACATTGTCAAAACAATTGTAAATAATGAATATAGTAGGGGTTAATGAAATCTAATACGAATTTATTTAAATTTTATTGCTTACTTTTCAGATTCTGCATTCAAATTTTTGCCAATGGATTGTATGATCCATTGCAATGCAATTGCTTACCACAATTTACTACCAACATTTTCTATCGATTTACTTACAACCTAATAATTTATACAATGTTCTAGGTTATGTTGTATAACTCGATTTAAACCAATATTAATACTTCTAAATACAATGCATTAAAATTTAAAAAATAATAATAATTTAACAGTACCAAAAGTGTCTTACGCAAAGTTTTACATACGGTATAGTTTGTTATAGCTATGGTATTATAATTTAACCTATAAAAATAAGCAAATTATTCAATTCGATCAATGGCAACGTTTGCGTAGATTGGTATGTAATTGTCATTCATATTTTATTATATTTGCAGCGACTTTAATTACTGCCTTTCATTATTCTTAGAACCTAAAAATCAAAATCATTTACACAAATTATACGTACAGTATTTAATTTATTTTATATTATTTATATACGTAGTAATTTTCTAAATTAAATTGATTCATAACTGTTGCTCTTTGTTTTAGGTAAGTTTCGTTATAAACTGCTACTCCAGCAACTATTTAAAATTGTTTATGTAAGTATGTGAAAGCAATTTCAAGTTTTTATTATTTTAACTGTTTACGTTAAGTGGTACATAAATAAATAAATACATAAATTGGTTTCAATTTGTAAAGTCTTTTGAAAGATGTTCTGGATAATTTAGTTATGTATCTGCATTTCATTGCAACTTTGGCAAGCACCAAACGATTGTTGAATTGGGTTAAATTGTTGAATTGTTGAACAGGCAAAACTGAAGTTGAAAAGATTTATAAACTAGCACTGAAAACAAAAAAAAACGTAACATTTTTAGAATAATTTTATTTATTTTTTTGGTTATTTTGCATTTATCCTATAAGTTTAACGTATTTTAATTTGCAAAAAAAATTATGTTTACGCAAACAATCAAGTTTGGTTACTAGCAAAGATTGCGTGACCGGACATTTACCCACCAGACGATTGCTCACAGCAACTGCCCACAGTCATAACTACGCACACGGACAATTGCTCACATTGACAATTGCTCACAGGACTTTTTCTCTCACGGACAATTGCGCACACGGACAATTGCTCACAATTAATTTTTTTATATTTATTAAAAAACAATGAATAATAATGCAATATTTAAGAAGATTGGCAAATTTACAATTATTCATATATTAGTTCTTTAATTATGTAATTATTAAAAATTATGTGTGAGTATACTAGAAGTGAAACTTCAAAGAGTTATATTTATTACTAATTAATTAAGATAGAATGAACAAATAGTTTATTTGAAATTGTCCGTGTGCGCAATTGTCCCTGTGAGCAAAAGCCCTGTGAGCAATTGTCCGTGTGCGCAGTTGTCTCTGAGCAGTTGTCTTGTGAGCGATCGTCTTGTGGGTAAATGTCCGGGAATCCAAAGATTGGCACTACTGGTTGAAAAAAGAAATCTCAAGGAAAAAGAATCTGCACTTTTAGGGTCAAATTAGCTAACTGTCAAAAGTTAGGGAGCAGGCAAATGCCACCATGGGGAAATCTGATTTTATTTTCTTTATGCGTTTGTGACTAGATCTTCACAGATATATTTGAGAATAATGAAGGAACAATTTATCAAGAAAGTTTAAGAGGGAGTTTTGAAGCACTTGGATATATGGTGAGGCATTGCATTTAGCTATGATCAACAGCAGAATCTAATTTTATGTCAGATGTTATTTGATTATTTTTTAATAAAATGCATAAATCAGTTTTCATTTGAACTGAAATACCAATGAATGTACACAGTGCACATTATTGCTATACAAACTGTATTAAAGAGAAATCAATCATGTATTGAATCGTATATGTATTGAAAAACATGTCTTTTTGAGTGGCGCTGCTGTGCTTCGAAACCCGCTCTTTATTTTGTTTTCATTAAATTATCGAGTCGCTTTATTAATATTAAAAAAAAGTTATTAAACAGTATATATTCCATAATTGAACACGAGAGGTACTCGTATGTGAAATCTCTTATTTGATGATATGAGATATTGCCTCTGAAAACCAACCAGCTGTGACTGAGTATGACCCATTTACGTATTCTAAAATATCGCATACTAAAATACACGAAACTTGCAGCTCTTCTCTATGTATCCGATTTCCTGCTAGAAATTGAATTTGGAAAAGCAAATCCTAAACTAGAAATAACTTATGACATTTTGTGTTCCATTCAATTTGGTACTGCTTGCATATACCTAAAGTCAACCAAGTAGGTAAACTTAAAAGAATATGATATCCAGAATTATTTGGCAACAAATAATTTATTATACAAATAATGTAGTAGTAAATTTTATCACGACACATTAAAAATTAAAATACATTTTATATCATAAGTGAATACGTTAATAATATAAAAATAAAAAATTAAAATGATTAATTCTGTTAAACGAAATTGCGACACATTGCAATGCTTGTGGGTTTCGTATTATTGTTTGAGTTGCGGTGACGTGTCATGTTTCATGCATGTGAAAACAACTAGAAACTAATGCAATTTTAACAAATACTAGTTGTTTAGAACTTCTGAGTAATTCCTGCAATTTCGAGAAAACAGTAACAACTGAGGCAGAAATAAAGGATTATTAATTATGTATTAAACAAGTAAAACGGTAACAAATTTTTGATATAAAGTTATAATAATTTATTCGTGTGTGTTATATATAATTTTTGTTTTATAATAATCAAAATGCTACCATCGTACCAAAACTGAACAAAACTTAATAAAATCAAAAGTAATGTCATGTCAAATTGGTTCATATACGTATATAATAAACATTTTTGATGAAGTTTGGTGAAGTATTATATGCAATAGTAGTAGTTTCTATACAGTTGTTGTATTCAGTTTATTAAAATGCTGGAATATTTTCTTCTGGAAAAAGTTTTATTTTGTAGCCATTTCCTATATACACTAACGTTTGAAGGCAAAAGGTACGGTATTTGAATAAAATTCAAAAGTTTGTTTTAAAGTAAACTGAAATTTCATCCAAAATATCCATATGAGTTCTTTTTTTGTTTTATTAGCATATTAGTTTTAAAAATTTACAATAAATTAAATTTGCAAGTTATAAGTATTATTATTTCTACAATAAGAACTGTTTTTTTATTAAAACATTGCCGTTCAGGAAAAACGTTGCATTTTTAAGGCAATGCAACTATTTAAATATGACTATACTCGTATATATATACGATAAGAATTAATTGTTCTGTGGCAACCACACCAACATCGTTGGTTGTTGTGACAGAAGGCTTCTTCACTTTTGATATTGGCTGGTAACAACCCGAAGGGAATGTGAATATGCTCATAGTTTCTCATCAAGTCAGGATAAGAAAAAACACGCGCATAGCGACCATTCGGCTAACGAACAGAAAAGAACCGGAGAAAAAAAATTCTTCAAAGTTTAGTTGAATTGGGTGAAATGCGATAAATTGTTTATTTTGCTTAGCATTTTCTGTAGAAATGGAAAATTTAAGGACAGTTTTCAAAATATAGCTAATTGCAGAGGAGAATTTATTTTTGCAGTTGTTTTAAGAAATTACAAAACTACAACTATATGTCGCATTCTCGTTTTTGGATTAAGTTAACCTCCGAAACCATGTAAAACTAAATTTTGAAATTTGTTTCTGGTTAAATGTGTAAAATGCATAACTATTTTTCAATAAAATTGGAACATATAAGAAAATATTAAATGTATTGCATTAGCAATACCGTATTAAAAAATAATTTGTCTGCTTATATGTCTAATAGTATTACTAATACTACGTCAAATACTTGCATTTTTTAGGACTGCAAATCAAAAAGTATGTTTTTGAGTCTCCCGGCTGTGGTTCGTAATTCCCTTACAATGTAGAATTATAATTTATAAAAATTCAATAATTTTATCCAATAATTTTGTTTTCTAATTTTGTTGCATTAAAATTTTAAATACTTAAAATAAATGTTTTATTTTTATTTTTTTCCATTTAATCTTATCTCTGCAACCTATGAGGAATGTGACCGACGAGAGATGGTAAAAGTTTTTGAGTTTAATCTTGGTACACATAAAACTGATATAAAATATGCCAAAACTTTTCCGTCGAAAGTCGAAAGAACGTTTGGATTCCAAAAACGCAAACGTAAACATGGATGTAATCTATCTCACCAGCCACAACATGACACGAAATAGGTTGGGAGGTAATTACCGGGAGCAACGTATAAAATCGGAAAAACAACAAAACAAACAAAAAGTGCAATCCTTTGAGAGTAATCCAGGTTTCGGATTGCTTCGGGTCGTAGAACAAATGGGCAAACAAGCAAAACATTTCTGAGTATTTCTTGTGGATAAACCAAATACATTATTTTTGTAATCCTGGTAACAACATTTGCATTCTGTTTTCATGTTATAGTGGTTAAGTTAAGTAATAATGTGTTAGATACAACTTTAATTTTTATTCTCAAAATCAATTTAATTTGAGTAAGTTCATATTTTAAACACCATTATCACATTGAGGTGGCTAAACGAACTTAAAGCAAAACACCTTTAGAATTGATGTTGCAAATTAGCTTTCCGAAGTGATGCTGTAAAAGGTAGAACATTTGAGTGACATCGCCAAATCGAAAAGGTTTTCAGTAACCAACGGTTCCAACGTTGCTGTTGAGAGCCTATTGAAACCGTGGACAAATTGATCCCGGAATGAGTTTCAAATGCAAATGCGGAATTGGACATAATCAACAACTCTAGAATTCAGTAGGTAGTAGAAAAGAAAACGATATATTGACGATTTTAACTCTAAACTGTATTTATTACACATCTACCCCCATTAGATTATTTTACAAATACACTGACGCATTGTTAGAAAAGATTTGGCTAACAGCGAATTAAATGATTAAGTGAGTTAAAAAAAGTGGTCCACAGGTTCTCTGCGGCAAAGATTCAGAAGGCAAACAAAAAACCATAGAATGTATTGCTTTTTTTGAATGTATAACAAAATATGTTTCTGTTGACAAATAAAGTGTTCACAAATACTCGTATGTCGAGCAAGCTAAATATCGATTCCATGCCTTGTTTTTGTGTATTTTAAAAACTTGCTTTAGTGATAAAAAGTTGTTGAACCCGTTTTCCACATTTCATTATAAATGTGCGTATTTTAGATTACTCAAAAAATTATCTTTTTTCACACTGCAAGTTTCACTGAGCCTGGCAAAATTGAGCATAATTATAATGAACTGAGCATTTTTTAAATCTAATTTAAGTTAATAAAGCTGGAAGTTAAAGATTATAGAAAGATAATAAGATAGAAATACTATTGTTGACATGGTTTACATTTAGATGTACATGTTCAAGTATGCAAAAACGATAATGAACATATCACCATATAAATTATATCATTAAATTAATAATTGAGTAAATAATTACGCTTAATTAAGAACTAGTTGATAAAAATGAAGGAAGTAAAACAAAAATATTGCACAAAGAATGTTGTTACAACATTAATTTTTGTCATCAGATTTACAAAATCGAATTTATGGTAGCCTCATGCCAATCAGAAATTGTAAAGCAGAATACAGTTCCAGCCGGCCAGCTGGCATACAGCTGGCCAGTCTTTTCGAAACTTCTGAAAGATTCTGTGGGAATCTTCGACGAGAGTTTGTTTAAAATTCGTGCTGAGAGTTCGGCTGAGTTCGTGATGAGAGTTTGGTTGAGTTCGTGGGGAGTCAGTTTTGACGGTTGGTTTTCAGGACGTTGGCGGGAAGAGGGTGCTTTTCCACATTGCTGTTTGGTGAGAAATGATTATTGTCGGACTACATCCATTTGCTATATGGTATATGTGCCACTTCCATTATTATAACTCTCAGTTACTATTTCGAAATTAGCAAATTCACTTTAATAATTATCACTAGATACACTATATTTCATGTAATCATTGTCACGAATTGACTTTCTATCTGTCAATTTATTTTAGGCATTTTTTTTTACTTAAAAAAAAAAGAACACGGAGAGAAGAATTGTATTTATAAAGATTAGGTATAACCAATGTAATTCTTGCATTGTTGAAGCAAAATGATTTGCGCACGCAATTTCACATAATAAAATTACGAGCGCCCGCATTGCAATCAATATTGTGCTAATTATTATTTGTAATAGATTTGAATCGACATTCTAATATGAATTTTTGCTCAAATGCCAATTCACCGACAAATCCAATTCAAACTCAATCAACATTTTTTCCCCACTATCATAATGTGAATACTTTTTTCGGCGGGGAAGCGAAATTATTGTATATGAGTACATGTCAATATTTTTATATTATGTCTGCATGAGTGATGTTGGAACAGTGATGTTATGATTTTAAATTTTTAAATTTTTAATTTTTTTTAAATGATAGTTTTGATCAACATTATTACTTACAATACTATAGATCAATTGTATTGATTTGTTTTCTTTGTACGGAATACTACCTATCTTTTGATGTAGGTACTTAGGAATATTCTTGATTCTGACAAAAAATGTATAGGTTACTATAAATAGTAAATCTAATATTAATCAAATTATAGTTTAACATTTGGAGTGAAAAGATTTTACAGGAAGGTTGTACTACTGTTAATCTAGATTAATTACAACTTTTTATCTGGAAAATTAAATTTGGAATATCTTACGAACTACCAAACTTAGTCTGTATTTTAAACTTGAATTATTTAATGGTTCTATAAAGAGCGTTTTCTAAAGTTGGAAATTTAATTTCCATTCCATTTCTACGGCACCAATAGACAACTTTTGACAACTCAGCGGAAATACTTAGTAAAATTTAATTAATACGTAGATCAGAAGTTTTGGTAGATAATCTCAGCAATTCTTAGCACTATTTCATTAATTAGCTTGCTGAAATTTTCAGCCATTCATCAAATTTATATGGCTAATATAAACTTGTACTTATTTATCTGATGTCGCAATTACTTAGAATTAGTTACTTTATACTAATATACCAATTTCTTTGCCCCTACACTATGTCAGTTCATTTCAAATTTCCGCGTCACTCTCAGTGTAATTTAGTTAATTACTTTGAACTTTCTTCAACTTTATAGAAAATCAGTAAAGCAAAGCACAACTTGAGGCATACTCTGAGTATACTAATTACATTTATTTTGATTTTAGTCGTTCGTTGGCAATTAAAACTGTCTTCCTTAGTAGAATAATTGCATAACCCGAGGATAATTATTTACAAAAACCACTATATACAGGTAGGTAGATAATACAAGCTATTTTCACAAACGGTTAGAACAAAAACAAAGGTATTTTTTCTAATCATATTTAAATAAAATAACGAGGTATACATTTTTTTAGTGAATGCCAAGCACTAATTTAATTTAATATATCAAAGTCGTATCGCTGAAGTAAATAACAAATTCATAATATAATTTAATATAATTTATAATATAAATTAATATAAATAATATAAATTAAAACTCCTTTTATGATTTCCATTTGATGCATTTTGTAACAAGCGCAACAAGTTGAAACGTGTACTAGTCGGAGTTATGTTGGAATAAAAGTGCAAAATATAGTAATTTTCAGAATACCCAGAATTCATGTGCCTTATCTGATATGTGATAACATTTTCACTCCATAATATCCATACATCACCGTGGAATGTTTTACGACCTCAACTCGTGCAGTAGATAAACATGCATGAAAGATACACTTCTTATTCTGATATAATTCATATTTGCAGACTTTGCACAAATAAAAAGCACGTTTAATGATGATAACGTTAAAAAGTCGCGGTTTGATTATATACCAATATAATAGTTACTCCTTTATTCCAACCCCTTTAAATATTTCGGCAAGCTTTTATGATAATCCAATAACCAAAACTTCTTTAACTCAATGCAAACCTCAATATCCTGAAACCGTGGCTAAGCAAAATCTGTTAGAAGCAGCTTTTACGGTTGGAATATCATGTTATGAAAGCTGGCATGTTGGGTAAAATTTGCACACAGATCGATGAGGAGCAACAAGGGATGTTTAAGCAAAGGGTTGAAGTTACAGTAAACTACATGAGCCAGAAACGAACTTAATAGAGTCGCTTCGATTGTAAATTATGCTCACGTCGAGCGTGAACAGGCAATGGGCTGAACCGTTTGAATCGGGGGGAGATTTATTTAAGATGAACGTCTTTTGAAGATGCGAGTACGTACGCATTCAAAGCAAACGAGGTATGAATAAATGTACTTGAACTTAAAGTGCAGTGTGTTTGGCTTGGCGGAAGCGTCAGTGTGTGAAGCCATACTTATGAGGCGGAAGTATTGGGTTGGTTTCAGACTGCCTTGGCAAATATTATAGCAATATCAAACACATGAAATACAAAAAAATTTAATTAAAAGCAATATAAGTAATATAACATGATTTTATTTATGCAAAAATAAAAGTAAGTAAATGTATGTATGTTATTTATAAACATCAAAAGAGCTGGACTGATATTGATGAAATTTTCACGCAATCTTGGGATTAGTCTAGTCTAGCGGGTCAAATTTCCTTGGGAAACAATTTATGTCTTATAATTAAAGCGTTCAAAGAATAGTAGTGATTTTAAATTTTATACACTAGCAAATTATATCCATACGATTCCGGCACCGTCTACTAGTTATAGAATTTAATTGTTTATATCTGAAATTAAACAATAAAGTTCTTGATAATGCTATTGTACTGCTTGTTTTCTAAAGGAAACAAAGTAATATACTACATACATGAAATTTACTGGTATAAGATGAAAAGACAAAAAATAAACATTTGCTCCATGCAACATGGTGAATTGAAGCATAAAGAAGTTGATTTATTGCCAATCTACACCCAGGAACACGTCTTCCTTCTGGGAGCCGGTTGTGCCCGAATTAAAAGCAAAAAAAACTGGGGGTATTTGTCGACAAAATGTGAGACATACTTGTGAGGCAAATAAGAAAAAACAACAATGTGAAAGTTTTAAGCTCCTACTAGGTACGCAGAAAATACTGAAGAAAAAATGTATAAAAAAATTTAAGAAAAATCTTGGAACTCTTGACGTATTTAAGTGAATAACAATAGGTAGAACAATAGGTAATCATTTACACAATAACTCAAATTCTTAAATCTCTTAAATATTACTTGACTTTCAAATTTAAAAACGAGGGTTTTACTCGCGAGATTGATTGAGAACGAGCGTAGAGCGCGTTTAATCGATTGAGTGTTTAGCCGTTATGCTGTAGCCGTAACGTTATGTTCAGGTGATGCGCTGGTGCAAGATCCACCTAGTAGAAAAAGCACTTTACCCACGGCTTGACCGTCCATATATAAAGTACCACTTTTTATGTTTAAAACGTTTTATAGCTTTACGCTTTAACACTTTATATTAAAAAAGCCTACTGGGTAGGTACTGATTTTGGCCTATAATTCGAACGCAGTTATCCCGTGCCCGTATGCATATCCCGAAAACTATTATCGTAATTATAGTTCCCTTGTTTTACTTATTTTTTAGATTTATCTTTGTTTTTATCTTTCAAACAATACCTGCGAGGCGGAAATTGAGAAAGCTTTATTTTGAATGTCTTTTGAAGCTCGTTTTGAAGTTTTTCATTGTATAGTTTCAGTACTGTTATTACAGTAAAATGCTGTAGTGAGTAACAAGCATTGGCCCTAACATAGTTGCAAACGCAAAGCATACAAATTATAATAATAAATACATTGAGGAACAAATATAACCAAAAATACGCTTCGCCAAGCATATTCTTCAGATTCCGCCATTATAGGACATTTGTCGACCATAAAGACCACACACTAATTTTAAGGAATAACATCTTGCCATTCAATGTTTTGAACACAAAACTTTGTAAATGCGGCTGTTTAAAATGGTTCTCTTAATCATAAGCTTCTGTCAGCTGTAATTATTGCTGTGCGTCTAACGATCGAAATGAAAATTTGGAGTGCTAACGACAACGCTGTCATCCTTTATCTTGCTTTGTCAACCCCAATACCTACGTATTTGGTGGAATCATTTACAATTCTCGGCAAACTAGTAACAAAACACTACTTGCACAATAACATCTATAATATAAAAATGACTCGCAAAATCTGTTAGTACCTAAGCGCATAATTCAACAACGCCTTGACCAATTTGGTCATTTTTTTAAATGTTCGTTGAAGTCCAATGATGGTTTTTTTCCGCAAGGAAAATTGGAATAATTGCCGGTAAAACCCTAAAGACAGCCCTGGGTGGCCAAAGTTTGTGGAAGCGAAGATACTTTGGTCACCCGAGATAAACCCCACACACCGCCCTATCACCAGGGTGACGGTTTTGTTCAGGAGATTTTTTGCTAGTGAGTCTTGCGCAAAGTATTAAACCAAGTAATTGTTGCCATGCAAATAAAAAAGATATTGAAACGTTATGCAGCATGATTGACGACTACATACAGCTACAGCGGAAATAGGAAAGTGTTTTCCGAAATCACACAAAATTAAACTTTGAAATTTGGAGAAACAAAAACATAGCTGTCGCAGGTCTGGTTTCTGCTGCATAAGTTGAATGGCTGTTTTGAATATTTGTAGTGGTAGTTGTCAGGTATTTGTTTAGAAATAACTACTCACTCCAGCATCCTGCTATCTTTCTGGCTTATGTTGTTTCGTTTTTATCGATGCTGATATTTTGATCACGAGGTAATTGACACCCATGGAACAGATTGCATTACCTTTCTATATAACTCGAGCTTACATCTTAATGGTATTTTGCCGATTGCAAACATTTTTGGTGGTCGTCGAAAAATTAATTAATTGCTTGTATGGGCCCAATAAGACAAAAGTGACCCTGATGCAGAGAGGCTTCTCGTGCATAGCCACTTGAACAATTGATGATTCAATGAACTAAATTAATGGAATTGCGTCGCAATGAACTAAATTTGCGTACTGTGTAGAATATGTGTAGTTAGAAACGGGAATTAGGTAAGCGGAGGAAATGTTATTAGTTGTACATTGGCCGAGAATGCAATACATTCAGAGGCCACCAATACCACGAAAATTTATTTCATGACGTATATTTAATTGATTATTTAAGTATGACTGTAAAGTATTTATTTACAGAAAAGTATGTGTTCTGTGGGGTTGTGTTTCTTTGAGCGTGGTGATGTAAATAATCGTCTACCGGTTTGTAGTAAAATGATACGAGTTTTAATAACAAAAAGACACTATGTTATTATAAAATATGCACAAGTTAACGAACTGTCTTGAGCAACTCTTGAACTGATTGTTGTTGATGAACCGTTTCCTCAAACTCTTGTGTCTTGACTGATTTGTTCATTTCTCCAAACTCTTATCTTTGGCAAATCGTTGTAGGGATACTGAGTAGGGGTAGGAGTTTGGCGTTTGTTGATTGGTGGAGTATTCGATAGCGATACTTGCAACTTTGCAACGACTGATAATGTTGGGAATTTCAATAAACAAGGGATGGAACACTAAATCTACTTACAACAGTAGTAAAGTATGGAGTAATTGTGGATTAATCGGAAATTTTGGATTTGGAAATTTTTGGAACATGTGTTGTTGGGGATTCCCACAGTTCTAATAAAGTAAATTTTCTAATGTATATAAGAAGGCAATAATAAATTGTGACTGAATTAAAAATGTACACCAAAACAAAATACAATGTCTAAAAAATGAGGAGTTGCAAGTTAAGACCTTAAACAAATCTCTCGGACTTAGTTCATTCTACATTCGTTTTTTGGTGTTTACTTAATTTACCTTATGCAAACGCCTAAAAGTGATCTTTAAAAATAAGATTACCTTCAAATTATATAATTAGTACAAGCAATATATATTAGGTAATGCATAATAGAAAGGAAGATAAACCTTAAGGGTTTCACAAAAACTTTTAACACTCTGCGACATGTTTTGCCATCATCAGGCAGATGAATATTAAAATTATAAGTGCAAAATTAAACTATTTAGTGTTGGAGGAACTAGTTTAAAAGGAGTAAATCGAGCAATAGGTATTTGTTAACTTCTACCTGATCGTTTAACAATAATCCTTTTTTGTAATAGGTGTTTATTTTCAAAGATTCTAATAAGTTTGATTATGTGCTTTTATTACACTTAGGTAAAATTTTGAAATTTGAAATTGTGTTATTTTAATATTTTTAATTATATATTTAGTAAGAATTGATACATGCAGTAATTAGGTAATTATACATTTAATTGCATAAAAACAATAAAATAAAATGTATTTATTTAAATATAAACGGTAGTTATGGTAAAGTGGTTTGATTATTAAGGCAAGAAAATCTTGGTCTGTTCTAAAGTTTGAAGAGACCAGCTGCTTATTTAATTAAAATACACTGCCTTCTCGGCCTCAATCTGTTCAAATAAATAGAAGACATTTCCAGACATTTAACGATAAGGGTTGCTTTTACAAATCCTGCCTTTTACTTTTATGTCACCTCTAACAAAAGGAAAACTTTTGAGCGAATGCCTAAAGTTTTAAATATGACAAAATCCCAATTTTTTAAATCAATGAAACAAACAAATTTGGAAAAAAATATAAACATATTTTCTTATCTGTACTGGAATAAATTTTGAAACATGAAATAGATTTGACTCCGTTTTTCTATGTCCTGTATCAATCTCGTAAATAGTATTTGTTCTTTTATTTATTATTTTATATGGTCCTATTCTTAGTTGGTCTAGTTTCTTTCTATTTAGCTTATTCCCATTTTCAACATAGACCATATCTCCTTCATTAAATTCTCTATCTTTTCTATTTTTATCATAACGCATCTTATTATAGTCATGTGATTTCAAAGTATTATTAAACGCTGTTTCTTTATCTCTCATCCAGACATTTTTTTCGCGTTCTTGACGTAGTTCCTTTGGTAAGATTGTAACATATGTTCCATATAACAAGTAGGCTGGTGAGAAACCAGTTACCGAATGATTGGTCTGATTGTATATCTCTACACACTCATGTGCAATTGTTGTCCATGCTCTTTTTTTCATCTTCATAAATTTTGCATCTTATCTTATTTACAAGTGTTTGATTTAGTCTTTCATTTAGACCGTTAGAAAAAGGTGCATTAACTGCTGTAAATATTATTGTTATTTGATTGTCATTAAGAAATTTCTTAAATTCTGTGGAGTTTATACCCGGGTACTGGTCGGTGAGGAGTATCACAATTCTATCCGGTTCGGTAACCTTGTTTACTAGCTTTATAAAATCATGTGGCCTCTGGGTTTTAGATGTAATAATAAATGCATATCTAGTGAAGTGGTCGACTAAAAGATGTAGATATTTCTTTGTTGATCTTGATCCACCAAAACCACCAATTGTGTCTATTGATACTATTTCAAAAGGTTTTCTCGCCGGTCCTAAGTGTGACATTAATCCATATTTGTGCTGTCCTCTTGTTTTATTCTTTATGCAAACTTCACAGTTTCTACAAACATCTTTTATGTTCTTCGTTAAATTGTTTGTCACATACAGAGAACTAATAGTCTTTAGCATTTGTCCAACTCCAATATGGCACAGGTCTTTATGTACTTGTTGTATAAGTTTAATACTGAATCTTTCTGTTATTATTATTTTTTCTCTGTTCTTTCCTTTTTTATAATATACATTGTGTTTTTGTATTATTTTGTCTTTGTTGGTCTGTATATCTGTATTTTGATTCTGATCCATTATAATATCTTCTAATGTAATTAAGTTCACTATTTTCAATTGTTCTTCTTCATTTTCCCCTGGTTCTAATACAGGGTTTCTACTCAAACTATCGGCTTCTACATTTTTCTTTCCTGGAGAATATTTGATTTTAAAGTCATATTGTGAAAGGTAATAAGTCAAATCACCTAACTCTTCATCAGTCCTTGCTTGTAGGTTCATTGTCTCTAATGGTTTGTGGTCTGAGTAAACTGTAAATGACTTGCCAATCAACCAGTATTGCCAATATCTCAGAGCTTCTTTGATAGCCAAACATTCAATATAAATAGCCTTTCTTTTCTTTTGCGTTGCATTTAGTTTCTTTGAAAAGTATGCAACTGGTTTTTCTTTACCATCTGGTTGTACTTGCTTCAAAATTGCTCCAACGCCTTCTAACGATCCATCAGTGTAAATATGTATAGGTAAATCTTGGTCGAAAATCTCTAGTATTGGTTGTGAACATAGCAGGCTCTTAATCTTGTCAAATGCTGTTTGACATTCTTCTGACCAATAAAATTTCTGGTCTTTTCTTAATAAGTTATGAAGTGGGTCCAGTATTATTGCACTTCTTGGAATGTATTCATGGTAAAAATTTATTTTACCCAAAAACTGTCGAATATTCTTCTGAGTCTTTGGTACTGGGAAATTCCTTATCGAAACTAGGTTGTCCTTCACTGGTTTGACGGAATTGTTCTGTATAATATGTCCTAGATATTTGACATATGCTGATGCAAACGTACATTTTGTAAATTTCAATCGAAATCCTTCTGTTAGGATTGCTTCTAGTAACTGTTTTAAGTGACCTATGTGTTCATCAAAAGATTTGGAGAATATTAAAATGTCATCTATATAGTTTACGCTAAAGTCTGTAAGTTTATATTTTCTAAGTATATTACTCAATATTCTTTGGAATATCGCTGGAGATGTCTTTAAACCAAATGGTAGACAAGTCCACTGAAAGTGTCCTTCTTGTGTGACGAAACCTGTCTTTTTCCTATCTTCTATTCGTAGCGGTATTGACCAAAATGCGGAATTTATGTCTAGGCTTGTGAAATAATTACAATTTCTTGTTTTTATCATCAGGTCTTCAATCAATGGAAAGGGTTGTGCCTGTGGTACTACTATCTTATTTAAATCTCTGAAATCTATACATAGTCTTGATTTTTTATTTTCCTCCTTTTTAAACGCTAGAGTTACTGGTGCTGCAAATGGACTGTAAGACTCTTCTATAAGCTCATTATCTAATAATTTTGCTATCTGTTCCGCAATCTCTTTTTTGTCTTTCATTGTGCATCTGTAAGGTCTTTTGCAACAGTATTTATCCATCAATAAATCTATTCTTGCTTCATACCCCCTAACTGTCCCAACATCATACTTGTCTTTGGCAAATACTGATTTATATTGTTGTATAAGTTTATTTATTTCGTTCCTTTTATTTTCATCTAAGTGGTCAACTTTTATTTTAAAGTCTTCTTCCTTAATATGTTCATTGAAATTAATTTCATATACTTTTCCTAATCCTGTATCTTCGTTTTTGTCTTCGTTTATCTCTCTCTCCTTTTCCCCAGTTGACCTTATATTGTTTTGTAATAAGTATTGATTTTGACTTATTTTTAAGTCCTCATTTTGTATGAGCTTATATTTCTTTATTATATCCAGTCCTATTAGAAAATCATATCTGAAATTTGGCTCATCCATGATATATACATCTACATTTTCTTCTATATCGAAAATCTTTATCTTTAGGTTTGTCGAACCACTTGTCTTTTTGACACCATTAATTGTTACTATACTCTCTTCGTTTTGACCATTTCTTTTTGATCTTATTTTTAGTAATTTTGAATTGATGAGAGAAACATTGGAACCTGAATCATATACTCCATCTATTTCCATTTCTTTATTTAATAGTAGTTTGATCTTAATTAATGGTGTCACTATTAGTTTTTTTGTTCCGTTTCATTTAACTCTGCCTCAATCACTGAATTATTTACATGTCTGATAAATTTTCTATTCAACCCGTCTGTATATATTAAGTAATGCATAATAAAAAGAAAGGATAAACCTTAAGGGTTTCACAAAAACTTTTAACACTCTGCGACATGTTTCGCCACACTGTGCCATCATCAGGCAAATTAATATTAAAATTATAAGTGCTAAATTAAACTATTTAGTGTTGGGAAAACTAGTTTGAAAGGTGTAAATTGAGCAATGGGGATTTGTTAACTTCTACCTGATCGTTTAACAATTATCCCTTTTTGTAATAGGTGTTTATTTCCAAAGATTCTAATATGTTTAATTATATTTTTAATTTATATAATATATATAATATATAATTTATATTTTAAAAATGTATTTATTTAAATATAATTGGTAGTTATGGTAAAGTGGTTTGGTTATTAAGGCAAGAAAATCTTGGTCTGTTCTGAAAGTTTGAAGAGATCAGCTAGTTATTTAATTAAAATTCACTGCCTTCTCGGCCTCAATCTGTTGAAATAAATAGAAGACATTTAACGATAAGGGTTGCGTTTACAAATCCTGTCTTTTACTTTTATGTCATCTCTAACAAAAGAAAAACTTTTGAGCGAATGCCTAAAGTTTTAAATAAGACAAAATCCCAATTTTTTAAATTAATGAAACAACAAACAAATTTGGAAAATTTATAAACATGTTGTGACTGGAAAAACGCAAAGTAGTTTTTAAAATCTTAAGAAAAAAAGTGAGAAAGAAATAAGTCTAAAATTTAATTTTTAATTCGGCGTGTTTGTTTATTTTAACATATAAAAGACAAATTAAATTATTTTATAGTTTATAAAACAAAAGGACAAACTTGAAAAGGACACATATTGGTTTTCGTTAAGATACTAAGCAATTTAGAACCTAGACGACGGCCAAAAGAGATTTTTTGTGCTTTACCTTCCTATGTCCAATTTTAGGGCACGTGTTGTTTTATGACACAACCTTTTTATGTTATTTAGTTGATTACGCTAATCTTCATTACTGTTAGTGGCGTAGAACTGCATAGAAAAGTGATTCAATACGTATAAATAGAAGCACGTTTTAAGTTTACTACGCTCATTTCAGATTAAATCAAATAGTGACCTACACGCAACCCCAGTCAATCTGGTTTAACTTCCTCCACTATTGACCAAGAATCTACCTTAAACATTTAATATATTTTTTAGTACCTTAGGTAAATGTGCCAATTCCTCTTTTAAGTAAAATATACTATTTAACTGCATGATTCATTTACTCAAACATGCATAGTTTACCAATTTAATAAACATAAATTTGTGTTTTGCACAGATTAGCTTATGGAATGTGGGATTGAATCTTACAACTAAATTTGCACGCAGTGCATTATATCTGCACAATGTGTTGCGAATATTTTAGGAGTAGAGATGCAATTAGTTGTGCTACTCGTATGTGAAAGAATGTCACATTCGCAAACCGCCAACGCGACACTTTAGCACTGCATATTTCGAAAACGAGTTATGAGTTATGTGGCATTCATTTAGATTATTCTAAATCATTTTGAAATGTTTCCTGAATTCAATTTAATTTAAATCGAATGAATTATATCTCCAAAATATGAAAGCATATAATTTAAATGATTTAAATAAAAATTGTTGTTTTTGTTCTAGGTGAGTTCTGCAACATCACCGGATTAATTGAAAGATTTGAAATAAATATAGATCAATGATGATATGTATTACGAGGTATTGTCCTTATTCATTTTATTTAAACAAAAATAGTTATAATTGTGATTACAACAACAAAAACAGTAATTCAATACATACAATAGCTGCATACCGCGCAAGTGATCAAGAATGGAATTGCTGTACGAGTGTAGTATTAACTGTTGATTATGCCACTTATGGCAATTTTTGTGAAAAAACATAATCCAAAACTGGAAATACCTTTTAATAAATAATCTGATATAATGATAAAACAAACTTCTTGAAATGAAAGTTTTGTAAACCAGGAAGCTATTTTCTATTTTCAATAATAATTATTTGACAGGAGTTTCTAGCAAGACGATATGAGGTGGCATCTACATCTATAGTACTCCAATATTTTGAGCAGTCAGGGGCACTTAAAATGATCTCATATTTCGTAGTGGAATTTAAACCAAGCACTACGGGAAGATAACAGGAATCTAATACCGTGTAAACAAACCTGATCCCTATTACATTTAAGCTTCCGAAATCATAAATCTCAACTTCAGTTATTTTAAAACGAGACGATATACTGACATTTCATCAAACAGCGTAGTGGTATTGCAATATATTAAAAACGCTTTTTATATTAAAGAAAATATATGTTGTACATCCTGATATTGCAAAAAACTAATATAGTAAGATTTTTAATTATTTTTGAATGGCATTACCGTTTATTGTTGCTACAATAATGTTCCACAGGAGAAAGAGTTGATTGGGTTTTATTTTGTTCGTGCAATTACTTAATATTTTAATTTCTCAACTTGTTTGATAAATACGTAGATTTGCAATGATCTCCAAACGTTCATGGTGTTGATTTAAGATATTGTTAGTTAGTTTAACAACTTGTTATTTGTGATAAATAGGTAAATAAGAAATTATTTGTTTGTCAGTTTAAATGTTAAAGTCAATAATTTGGAGTGTGTTCAAATTGCATATTCGTATGAAGCATACTGACAACGACATCTATGTATGATTCAAACTGTGGGTGAATTTTATGTGTGTATGTGTATGAATTTTAATTGAAAGTCAAAACAAATTGAATTCGCAATTACGGATAACCAATTAAAGTTGTTTCGTGCTTTTGGTTTAACACTTTGACAGCGTCAATTTCCGAACCCTATAAGCCCCATTTTAATAAAACAAGCAGTTTTGTGGTAAAAAACGAGTTTCATACTGTTTTGTTTAAAATTAGTAACTTGCCACAATGCCGCTGGTAAGTTGCATTAATATTATAAATTCTTTCACTTTCATGCAAATGGATGTAAAAATAATAAATTTGACTCTCAAGTTATTGACGTAAAATGGCCCAAATATATTTAGAAGTCCACAAAATATTATTAATTTTGTAGATTAACAGAAGTGCAAATATTAAAACAAAGATAAATGACAGATAATTTTTGAATATAAGTATAAATATCTAATTGAATTTAATCGAACTTGTTTTGCAACAGGATTCTACATAACATATACTTGCCACTTTTATCAAATCTTTAATATTTGCAGTATATTGTAAACATGTATGTTTATCTTGCTGACTTTATACCAGCATTATTCAAGTGATTCTTTGATTTACTTCTTGATATATACTTGATACTTTTGGTGCCAAGAATTGTGTGCTTATGCATTGGTAGGGAAGCACGGGATTCATTGTTCTCTGGGCTTGAATTGCGAATTACTCAGGATTGTGAATGACGGAATATGTAATAAATTGCCTAAGCTAGCGAAAGTATAGGCGCCATTGCAAGACAAGACCAGTAAAAGATGACTTATATAATGTTATTAAAATAGTCTATATAGTTTGTGGAATCTGACTATTAAAGTATATAATTTATACCTATTATATAAATTTTATTAGTTTGTATTATCCAATGAAATTTTAATACTTTATGTTTTTCAATGCAAATTTTAGTGTTGCATTGAGCCAGTTATCATGCTTATTGCAAAACATAAGCATAGGTACACCTAAATCAAAGTTTAATGTGAAAATTGTGCTCGAAAGTTTAGAAAATGCAAATTATAATATACGTACTTTATTTATAAAAATACAATATAGTCTTAATATAACGACAATAGACCTATAACGGCGGAATTTGAACAGCTCGCTTGGTGAAAAATTCATATTAATTTACTTTTTTGTTCCTTAATGTAACCACATATGTCTAAAACATGATGAAAATAGATATTTGGGTGTCGTTATAAGTAGTCACAGAATTGTCATTTACATAACGTTTGAAACATTTTGTACTTATCGACATTACATTTTTTTTGTTGGTTACCAAGCTGATGAAAATTCCTGAACTACTAAGAGGAGTATAGATATTGATATGAAAAAGTAGTAACATTATATTTAATAGTACCCACTATTTGCACATTGGAGGAAGATAGAATCTTACCGCTTATGATAGACATACTTCAAAACATATTGAGTGGCAGGGATTAGAGAGGTAGATATTGATCTAATCACAGCCTATAGAGACGAAATTCAAGAATGCTTAAATTTGATTGTAAACTGAACATTACTCGCTATATATACATGATCTCATACTACAATTCAAATAATAACAAAAATGATATAATTATTCACAAAATAGCAAGTTTGAGGCAAAATTGAAGTATAAACAGAAAATTTACTGCAATTAGCGTACATGCACCATAGGTCTAAAATGGGCTCTGTGTCGTTAATTGCCATAATTTGAAATGATTTGATGTATATTAATAACATTAGCAAGCTGACCACATTATCCAATGTTAATTTAATACAATTTAAGTTTAAGTTCAAAGTTTAATAAAGTATATATGATATATGCTACTAATGCTATTCCAACATTAATCACAAATATGTTAATATTTGTGTATAAGTTTTTCTCTGAACATTCATTGCACGTACAAATTGCCTCCCTTGGAGTAAAACAGTACCTTTGGGAAAATAAATTATATTGCACCACCAACAATAGATAAAGAGATTTCTGCGTGATATACGAATATTTGTATGCCCAAAAGCATGGAAACGTATACAGCAGGCCAAATTACACTAAAACAGACTGCAAACTGCTTGGCCT
The DNA here is from genome assembly GCF_025399875.1 of Dalotia coriaria. Taxonomy (NCBI): domain Eukaryota; kingdom Metazoa; phylum Arthropoda; class Insecta; order Coleoptera; family Staphylinidae; genus Dalotia; species Dalotia coriaria. Next base: position 49,252 of record NW_027045460.1, read on the forward strand.
TTTGATTGAGCTACGGATTGTCACACCATTACATATAGCTAGAGATTGAAAGCCTAATCATATACTAGTTCAAAAAACGAGAAAACAAAATCTTGAAACTTGAAAATTTGCAATAAAAAATTTGTTCAACAATTAATTTAACACTAAGTAACACAGTTAAATCATGGAGTTTGAAAGTTGCAAAGTCTAATTATATCTAATGTTTTGATATATTGAAAACTAGCATTTAGTTAGCACCACTGTTGGTGACGAAGTCGTTTGCATTCTAATTAAAATGTCACTGCAGAGGACAAAATACTGCTTTGCGGTTGCAAACCACATTTAACCCCTGTCTTTGGTGATTATTTTGGTTTGTTTGCTATCGTATATAAAAGCGATCTAAACTAAGCGGTGTTTGGTTAACCAGAAAGCGTTTAAAGTTTAGTTTCGTATGACAATACTCGTATATTTGAATATATGTACCCGCAATGAAACATGAATTATATTAATCTAGTTAAAATTTTTAAATTTAAATTACTATTATGATTACCTAACATTTTGAGCAGTGTACGTTTAGGCAGCCAGTGTTTATTGAACTCATACATTATTCGTTATAATGTGCATGCGCCGGGCATTTAGTGGGAAAATGCCGGGTGTTTACATGACGCAGGGCTCAAAAGCCGGCTATGGGTAAACAGTTCTGCAATTACGCGCAACGTCAACAAATGTACATATACAAATTTTACTGACAAAATATACACCATCCAATATTTAAATTTACAGACCATTTCGTAACGCTATAATATTAGTGATTTAAATTAAATCAATTTAATGCGATCATCAATTTACACCCTATCATTTTTGTGAGTAAACATTACAACAATATTTTGAAATTAAATTTTTGAAGATTAATTATAGAATAAATTTAAAAGTATATTAAATTTACTAGTAAATAATGGAATGGGATTCACCGTGAACTAATAAATTTGACATAAACATTAAAACAGAAATTAAATTCTTATATCTTTATGATAGAGCATTGAAATAAATGGTTAAGTTTATAAATCAAAAATCTTGTATCAAATACTTACATCATTATCCAACAACATCACAAGCATAAAAATAGGTTAGGCAGTTATTTGGTCTATTTGCGAGTATAATTGCAAAAGCAATAAAATTATATCAGAACTTGTGAATTCCTGCTCTATATGCTTCAATCTGTATAAATAAAAGTCGAGCTATAGCTTCAACAATATATAATTGGGAAAATGAAAAAGTATATCAATAATTAATGTAAGTATCTTAATTTGAATTAAAAACAAAGCCCGCAATTTATGACCATCAACATATACATTTTTAATACCCTGCTATATCTTCAAAGAATTAAGTATTGATGGTTTTTATGGAAAATCAATACTGTTATAAGACTCTATACAATGATCTGAAAGGAACTTTTATGGAACATAAAATAGAATTATTTACCGACCAAATTTGGCATCAAGAAGACATCTTCAATGCTTAAATATTGAGCTATAAAATATGCTAGTCTGGTTTTTATAGTTTTTTTTTTGTCATAATTAGACACAATTGGAATTGTTTGTGGTAACGAAATATTTCAGGGTTAGGTTGCATTACATAGATTGCCATAAATTAGTGTACCCACGTATTTTTTTAGAAAATATTGCAAAAACATAAAACAAAAAATAACCCAAAATGGATGTTCTTAATTAAGAATTTGCATAATATTGAGTATGTTTACAGAGCCGGCCGTTTGTGTTTGCGATGGTACAAATAAGAAAATTCAATAACGCGTGTGGTAAATATTTTTGATAGTTTTTTTAGTAAAATCCATTAGTTTTTTTACAGTAAAACTTACAAACAAATAAAAATGAATAAGTTTTGCCACATAGGCAAATACACTGAATTAATTAGCAATTAATTTTTTATCGTATGAGCGAAAGGATTTTTAAAAACTTGCGATGTTCTGGAAAAGCATAGAAAAGGAAAAGTTTGTTTAGTGGACCAATGGGCTTTGATAGCCTCTCACGAGTTTTAATTATTCTTCTTTTTATGGCCTTACATCCACCTAAACCTAGCAAAATGAGAACTTGTGATACAAAATTCCAATAATTTGCACAAACTAAAAACAATTCCAAATTAGATGGTATTGGTAAATATAGATAATTTTGTTTTGAGTTCAGCTGAATTGAACTCTCACCACTTTTGTTTCTTCCGTCATTGTCTTATAAAATCTTCTTGTTGCTCCAATTTTGATTTGGCACGTACTTTTGTAAAAGAAGTTGATTAACCACGTTCCAACAACACTTTACTAGCTTCCGTCGCCGATATTTCTGCTCTAAGATAACAACTTTTTTATACTTTTGTTTTGGGGTTCAATGCTCAAGAGAACAAAAACGAAAGAAATTGATGTAATTATATTTACGATTTTCAATTTTCATTCATTTTTGTTTGTTTTGAAAATAGGTTATATAATATATAGTCAGTATTCCAGAACGTGGTCATGGTAGGGCGATATTACGACAGCCGCCAATTTTCATCGTCGCTTTTTAGAAGCTTAGGACTTCGCGTGTGCGCGATTCTACTTGTAATATTTTACTTTTTAGCTTTATTAATATGTTTTACATGTATTTGCGTTTAGAAGATTTCTAATATGAAACTGTCAAGTCTATTTATTTACTATTTGTTACAACATTCCTACATATATTACTAGAATATACTAATATGCTATGTTATATATAGTTCTTTATGCTTAGAAACTTTCTTGTGATATTTTTTTGATATGCTGTAAGTACGGAGCGAAAAATCAAATCAGAAACGAGTTGAATTTATGTTGAACATGAACGGAATACAAATTTAATAAAGCTGTTCGCGGAAGTACCGTGTTGACAAGTTGTGAATGAACGAAAATAGGATGAAACGCAGTATAAAAATTTCGTAATATCAAGTGAGAACGTGTCAGATGCAGATAATTAAAAATGCAACTTTGTTTGCAGATAAACATGTGCTTGCAAATATTCACTCAATTTTATACTAATTTCTAAGAAATTTCTATTAAAAATTAATTCTTGGACGCTTTATAATTAACACCGACTCAGAGTAAGAAAGTTTCTTTTTTATATATATATTTTTCTCGTTGTCCTTTGGTTTGTTTACCATTGCTTTTCTTGTTTTTGTCAAGATGTCTCGTTTGCTGGTTACTGCTTTATAATTTTGTATTCCATTTTTAGTCATAGATTTGGTTTTGAGTATTGATATACTCATGTGTATGCATTGCTGATTTGTTTAAATTGAACAATAGGTCCTACAGTTTGTCTTCATTTATAGAAATGAGAGCACCATACTACATGATATTTATTATAGTTAAGGAAAGTATGTCCTACGACATATAGTTTTGGTTCAAGAGCATACTTTTTCTTCTGATATCATAAATATTTTTAACTACCTTGTTCAAATAAAGCTGATGTGAGGTGTGTTATGACAACTTACGTATAAGCCAATATAGTTATGTCCAATGCATGTATATGTTGATTTGTCTATACAACAATTCAAAAAATAAAAATAATGAAATAGAGAGAGGTCCCGAAACAAGAAATATTTATATTCATATAAATGAATTCACTAATAATTTTTTTAAACATGATAAATCACCAACAAATTAGAAAGCATGACTTTTAGGTGCGGGTGGCAAGCAAGTAGATATTTTAATCGGTCATTATTGTTTAATTTTTATGAAACAAATATGTTTGCCAATAATCTACATCAGTCAGTTTTTGCAGATTTAAGTTCTTCTGGCAAGCACTGAAAAATTTGTAACCTTTTAAAAGTAAAGAATTTAATAATATCATGAATGAAGGCCTAACTTCTTCAACATAGCTTCAAGAATTAATGACATTCCACTATTCCAATCTATTTCAACTCAATAGAAACCTAAATATCCTGGAATCGGTGCTAAGCCTTAGAAACATATTTTACAATTGGATAATCATCCCTTCGCAGCCGGAGCGCTGTACTGCACTCCATTCGAAGACAACAAGAGCAAAATGAGAAGAGAGCAGTTCAATATAGTAAACTAGGTGAAGTATGCGCACGAGAAACGAACTTAATATAGTACCGTCGATTTTAAATTATGGCGCAGATTGAACGTGAACCATCAAATCCGAAGAGTATAGATTTATTTAAAATAACATTTTGTTCGCCTCGTCACCTCGGTAGATTTTAATAAAAATACATTTTACCTCAAAAATATTTTACTTGCCATTTTAATGTCAAAAATACATCAATATAGGCGAAGATGGTTTTGCGTGTAAACGTTATTAATAAATACATAAATTTACATCCTTATTTATATTTAACAAAGTGAAACATACAATAATCTGTTTTTATTCTTTAACAAGAAATATGATTTGTGTAAACTACTATTATAACAAACGGCTTTTTTTTTAATTTTAATGGCTCGATAACAATTCATGCCAAATATAGCAATTCGGACTAGTCATATAAACAGTAAGAAATTGTATTTCTTTATGTGCCTAGGATAAATCATTTTTATTTTGAAGGAAAGTATATTGTATAAATTTAAATAAATGTTATTGAAAAAAAATAATGCGAGTATTTACTTCACTTTGCTTTAATTTATCTTCAAAATAAAATAGAATTAAAATTTCAGGTAATAATTAGAGTCCGACCGAAACTGGATTTTAGCCGAAACCGAAACCGAAACCGAAATTTCGGCCCTGCAATCGGTTTCGGCCGAAACCGAAACCGAAACTAATTTACATAAACATATTTTTCTACTTTTACCTACACATCGCCAGTTTTTCCACGTTTTTTAGATATAAAAGCCATTTTGGGAGTAAAGTCCCCGTTTAATCACTTGATACTTAATATAATATTAATTTAAGTTTCTATGAGCGAACTGAGATGGCAAGTAACGACCGCCATTAGCCGCGAAGTGAGCCGAGTGACGCACGACAATTCACGAAAAGTGAGTTTCGATGCGGCCGAAAGTTTCGGCAATTTTTGGCCGAAACCGGAACTGAAGCCGAAACTCGAATTCATGGCCGAAACTGGCCGAAACCGAAACCGAAACCGAAATTTCGGTCGGTCTCTAGTAATAATGCCAGTCCGAAGAACAACCCATAACACAACACGCTCTAAATGGAAACGAATACGCTAACTAACAACATTGCAATAATAAAAAGCAAATCAAATTAAATTTCATTACTAATTTTTAATGCCAATTTTTATGTTTTGGTAGGGTTATACTACACAGATTTTCAGAAGGTATGAACTTCTTGCAAATACAAAGTTTCAAGGTTCAAGGAAGGTATTGCTTAGTCCTTCTAAATTAATCAACAAGCAACAAAGTTCAAATAATAATATGCTTATTATATAATTGAACAAATATAGACGCGTGAGAACTTGTTGAGAGAAGTGATCGAACTACGCGTAAATGTAAGACATCCCTGACGCCAAAAAGACGCATCGCCTAGCCACACGTGCGCACAGTATGATCTAAATGGTATCACGATATTTAAAAAGTATAAACTGAACATAAAGTTCTAAGGGGTTAAAAATAATAAAATACACATGAGGAAATGATTATCAAAAGTTAATAAAAAGTTAAAGTTAATACGTAAGTACCGCAACAAAATTGAAAACAAAAATAAATATATAAGTAATAAAAATTACATTAAAACTTGTTTTGATACCAACGGCAAATTACAATTTCGAAGTTTTTCGAATATATAGGGCTAAATGGGGAAAACATTTTTTCTTGAATCCCATGAGCAATAACAGTCGGAAAATGTTGTTGAAGTTGTAAGTTAATAACACGTTTTGACACGCAACTCGTAAAAATTATGATGAAACTTTTTATTCCCTGCACAATCTTATATTGACAGCAAGTTTATTACGTAATAATGAATTTAGTTATTTAATTAATTGAAAATAAACTGTAAAAAATATAAATTTTATTCCAAACCTATTGAAAAAATCTCTCCAAAAATAGTTACTGAACTATGTAATGATTTCGTGCATGGTTTTACCAAATTTTAAAATTTTATTTTGAATGGTTTCGTATTACCATGCATCAGATCATGATCAAGTGCAGTGTTTATTTCAGGTCAGGTTTTGTTGAATGGCCTTGCTTGAAATCCTCTCTTTATGTATATAATTGTCAAAACACCCTATCAAATAGATTGCTCTATGGTCGTTACAGATATATTTTTAATTTCTGGGATTAACAAAAAAAACTAAAAATATTAGAGTTTATCGCTAAATTTAACATTTTGTTTGTTATTATTGTTTTTATATTCATTCCAATAGTCTATATTTCTTTGTTAAAAATCACTATTGTAAAGTATTGATATTCGGGTTTTCTCTGTCATTTTATATATGGTGCATTTTCAGTATACTAGAAACTAACGCAATTTCAAATTCGTTTTCAGTTTATGTATGCAATGCTTTTGAGAGAATAATGCCAAATAGTGCAGAAAACGAGGAGCTATTAATCATTTCTGAAAATAGTTCCCTCAGCCATTCCAGGGTAATTATAATTTACAGTTGCATTGCAATTCTATGTTTTGTGCAGGTTTGCATTCCATGTGTTTGAAATTTAAATGATTAAGAGCGTATTCAGAAACCACCCGAGAAACACAAACTAGTTTATTTTGGCTTTCGTTTTTTAGTGAATATTTTACATACTTCGAAAACCGAACGTAAGGGAAATTACAAAAATATTGAATGTTTTTGTTAAAATCTCATTAGTGGTGTAAAATAAATCGATATCAAATTAGATGGCTTATTCTTTTGTCAGAGATTGTCGCATAGTTCACGTGGGGCAAACTGGTTGTTCCTTCAACGCATGGATTAAAGAAGTATACAAAGACAAAATTAAAAATGAATTTATTAGAGTTACTAGAAATCAATAATTACAATTGAAAATGTGCGTTTTTAAATCTTTAATTCTAGGAACTTTCTTGTAATATGTTCACTGTTAATTGCCTTCCTTTGCTCCTAATCCGATTATTGTATACTATACATAGCTGGAAGTCTTCATTTAATAAAGTACGTATTATTTTATTTATTATGAAATTAAAAACTAAAACATTTACAATCATAATAGTTTGGCTTTCCTTTTTTTTCTTTTTGATTGAACCAGCGAATAGTGTACTCCGTGAATGAGCAAATTCGTGTAACAAAATCCTTTTAATATCGGATAATTGTAAACTTTATTATATGTTTATTATAAATTTTAACAATAAGTGTAATAATTAAAATGTATTAATTTTGAGATAATTGCATTGGTTAGAGCCAGTTATAATGTGAGAAAAACATGTTGTAAATCATAACTCAATTAGGTAAAGTGTCAACCGCGCTCAACAACATTGAATTTAATCTTATATTCGATCGCTAACATTAATTGATTTCCGCCTCCGCTATGTTTCAATTTAGTTCTTGATGATTCATAACTGGTAGTAACTAGTAACTGACAATATTGTCATATGACAATAGGAATTGAATTGAAAATGCTGACAAAATGAGTTCAATTTTTTATTAGTGTGAATTTTTAATGAATGACAATCTAAAATTAGTACTTAATGTAAGACGCCATCCTTTATTAATTAGATAGGAAGCTGAGATTATTACGTTAATATTGCTTCAATATTATACCTCAGTCCACTTTATTCAATCTTAAATGACGTATTCGATATTTCGCCAACTTTACATTGAAATACAATTTATGTTAAATTTGTTGAAACAGTGAGTAATTTATAAATTTGGCAGATCAAAATGGATAAAACATTCAACAACAATTTATTACAATGCACAACAATAATAAAAAATAATTTTGATTTATATTAAACAATGGTTCTGGAACATCATATTAGAAAAGTATAGGTTTCTAATAATAGTTTCTATGCCCAGTTATGAAATGTGTGGTCATTATAATACTGAAATTATAAAATATATAGCAATAGATTTAATATAATTTTTGGAAAACTTATATATAGTTTCTAACCAAGACAATATTATTTTTAATATGAACGCTACTTTTGGTAAAGTGGTATATTTATAAAAGCGCGAAAAACTTGGACTGTTCTGAAAGTTTGTAAAAGTAGCTGTGGGGGAAGCAACGACTATCATAAACGAAGAACTCGCGTATTTAATTGAAATTTGCTGCTTTTTGGGGGGGACCATCTGCCGGAATAAATAGAAGACATTTTCACACATTTCAGAGTAATACTTGCTGCTTACTAAATGAGTTCTAACTTTCGCGTCAACAGCAACGCTATAAAAACTTTAAGCATAGTTTTAGAGTTGAAGCTGTACTAATCACAAAAAGTTTTAGGTATTGCACGTGTATTCATATATACAGTAAGTTAAATCTTTAATCTAACAGACATTTCAACGCATCCATTAATAAAAAAATATAAAAAGCAAAATATTTTTAAATCTTGGCATCTATTTCACTATTAAATTACAATAGTATTTGGGGCCTTTACAAAAAGTAAAGTGAAAACCTGCAAATTTATTAGTTTGTAAGATTTTAATTGTTATTTTTTTAAACTTTATACTATATCATATTCTGATTACTCATTTGCTCTATGAGCCTTTTTGGTCTTTTAATTGTTTCATAAGAAAAACCAATAAATTTATACAATGTATGTATAAAAACACAAGTTGATCGTTACGCTGTTATTATTTGCTTAAAATTACAAGGCATAGTATAATTATTTGGATTTCTTATGTTTCAATAATATTTAATAACCATGTAAATTCTTGCATATTTTTAAACTTATTAATTTGGTATGCAAAACAGTCGAAATATAAACGTGAAACAAAATAATTTGTTAACGATGAATAAAAATACAAATCCTTGAATAAAACGGAACAGATCTTTAAGAAGTTTTGAGAGATAGTTGTTTGCAATGATTAATGCTAGTGTCGGAAAGTTCAACATCACAGCAGCTTCGCAGTCGCGAAATCATGTAAACGAAAGCACGTTCAAGTTTACTATGTTGGTTTGAGATAGAATTAAATAGTTTAAACGAGTCATTTCAATTGACCATGTTTGAGTTCTTTACTTACATATACAAAGTATACGCTTTAAAATAGAGGATTGAATGTATGGGGAAACGTGGAGTTAAATAATTAACTAAATTTCTTTTTCGGTCTTTTCATTTTCCACTCTTGTCTCTTTGTCAATGGCCTTTGAATGATTCTGAAAGAATTTATGAGCACCGATATTAATAAAAAGATCAATACATTTTTTTCTAAATAAGGTATTGCACCTATAGCTATGTTATTAAAAACGTGAATTGCTTCGTTAAACGCTAAATTCGTTTCGTAATAAAAATGGCGTTTTTATTTTCTTTATACTGTGTGTTATAAATAATGTAAACATTTATTTCACAATTGTTTAAAACGTGTGAACGAACAGTTGATAGTGCCACTTCAGCAAAATCTAAAACTAAAAACTTTGAAGAATATGGAAATTATAAATGAAAATCTATTTCAAATACTTGAATTGATTTATGGACAGAGTTCCATTAAAAATAGCCGTTTATACAATTTTCAGTAAAAGTGAAAGCAATTATTTGAAACATATTCGTTGTTCTACGAATTTAAAATTGCCTTACTACTTGATGGATATATTGATGTGGCTGTTCGTATCTCTAAAAATATCTAATTTTCAAAGAGATCTTTAAGAATATATAGATCGATACATAAGTATTTTCAAATCCTAGCTCTACAAAGAGTTCACAAAACGACAACAAAGTTTCAAACATGAAAATCATATAGGACTAAACAAATCCCCAGTTTACCTTCAATTTTCATTTTCCCCACTCACCGCACTTTGCGAACACTCTTGACACGATAAGCGTCTGATTTATTTATCCTCATAGCATCGCAAATCTTCACCAATTCCCAACGCAACACCAAATATCAAAATTTATAGCTGTTCTCTGATTTAACAGTTATTGGTCCTTTCTGTAAAATCTTGTCACAGTGATTATTAAAATTAGGTATGCGAATATAAATGACATTGACTTTAGAATACGGAAGTCATGCAATACTCTACGAAAAAAATTTTCAACTCTTCTTCTGGCTTTATGGTTGTGATGCATCATAGGCATTTAGCCTGTTGTTTTTATCCAGATTTGGCTTAGAAACTACATATTAGTATATACTCAATCCCTTTGAGTGATTGCGAACCGTTCCCAACCAACGGTGTTGTTGTGGTGGCTGGAGCTTGTGGACCCGCGGACCTGAGTAGTAGGAAAATATCTAAATAGCTATCTACAATTCTGCCTTGATAAAAATTATCAAATAATAAATAAATGGCACATTAAAACTACTATTTGTATACTTCATAACATTTACAATATTTAACTCGTTGGTGACTGTTTGAAACAGAGATAATCAACCTACATTTCTATAATGTCGCAATCGCGACGAATTTATTATCCACCGTAATAAATATCTTTCTTCAGTAATTATTAATTCTATTAATTTAGTGTTGCTATCAAGATAAACTGAATAATCCAAACAAAATTACACCATATTTAAATTATTCTATTATTTCTAGTATGCAGAACGTCAACATATTTCTTAAACAAATATATAAAATTCAATATAAATGCTCAGAAAAACTCAACTGAAGCTTAAGTTTTAAGAATAACTCAAGCTTGACCATACTATTAACGCAATTATTTTGTTTAAATTATAAGTTTAGATATTTACTAAAATAAGTAATTTGTTTATAAACTTACGTACATGGTTTATTCAGTAGTTATATTTAATCTATAGGTTATTAATATAACATTTACGTATTGTAGTGATGTGCTGCACGCCGCATAATTCATAATCCTAAATGTGCATAGATTATTTATTAATTTAATACACAGAAATTTGTGTTACGCAAGGATTAATTTGTGCAATGTGGTTGTCTCTCAACTGAATATGCAAACATTGCAAGATATGTGAACAGTGTGTTAGGAATTCGATAAGTGTACAGATTCTGCAGGATGTGTGTTTCATATGAGAATGTTGTATAGTCGCCAACCACAAACGCTACACAAATTTACGTCTGCAAATTTAGGATATAAGTTATGAATTGGCTGGGCGTCTCTTGGGCATATACAATATTACTTTAAAATATTGTTACAAATTAATTATATTTACGTACTCATATATACTGAAATATCTTTTCAAAAAACATCAATTTAAAATTTAAATAGAAGTTTACAGGTTTCACTACGTTATTTGTTACCTTAGGCTTAGGATTCTCCACACCTAGAATTTGATTATGTAAATCGAATAATGTTTAAAGTATAAATGGAATAATATGAAACTTTAACGCAAGAACTAACCAAATAACGGATCATGTCTTTTATGAAAGTTTGATTTTAGAGTCAATAATAAATTTTATTAAAATTTGATATCAATTAATATATGAATATTGTTGATATTTTATAATGCAAATACAATTGTTAAAATTTAATTGTGACTGTAAACGCAAAATGAAATGATTTTAAAATATCCAACAAACCCAATAACAATGTTATACGCAGGATTTGCATATCTGAAATATAAAATTTAATGAATTTTTTTTTAATATTTTAATGTAAGTACTAGGCTAATTAAAAAGATATGCCGAGTTTTTTACGAAAAATTAAGTTTGAATTTTGAATTATGATATATCACATTTTGCATTTCCAACCTTTTTTATAGTATTTATAATTTCCCAATATTTTGATATACAATTCATAAGAAAACGCGATAAAAACAACTGCGCGCTTAAAATAAAAGAGATAGTTTTCATTTAATAAATAATCAATAGTTTGCAAAAGATGCGAGTCAGCAATTCTTGCCCATTTTGTTAAATTCATGGAAAAACTTCTTGAGGTGAGGTCATCCGTATTCGGCCCTAGTAATATTAAACCAAGTTCTCAATACGGCTGACCTTCCCTCAACAAGTTAGTGAATGTTGATTTGTGCAACCGGGCAAAAGCTTCAAAACGCAATCGTACTGATAACTATTCGGTGTAAATATTATACATATCATGGAAAATGAAAATAAAATAATACTGTCTATATACTTATGAGCACTAAAAGCTTACTTGGTATTATCTGAACTACAAGGACAGCTGTTTCAGCAACCGTAAATTGTCTTATCTATTTTAATTACGAGAAACCAACATTCCACAAGTCATCCTTTCTTATACGTCAATTCTATTCTATCGCTTGACATGTACATTGTGTATAAGGGTAGTCTGCAACAAATACTCTTAAGAAAAACTTGTCGCTGCCTTCACAAGTAACAACATCCCAGAGACAGGACAACATGAATTTATTTGACTTGTACGTCACCTTGGAGTGTGAGTGATGGAAAGTACAATAAATTCTAGTAAGCCTGCAAAAAATGTGACTTAGCCCATTTTCAACAGTTGAAAATGCCATTTAGGTCAAATATGTTCAACTAAAATAAAATGTGTAAAGCAACACGCTAAATAAATCTAAAAATAATAATCATAGAAATCAGCGCGTATAATCTAAATAAATTTAAAGTATTTCTTGTGATGTTATTTCTTCAATCTAATTTTAATATTGTCGTGTGTTCAACTCCAGCTCATATTTACTAAAAACTCAAACAGAAATGCGTTGCAAAATTTAGAAAGATATTCTTTCCTGTAAAGTAAAAATTATAAAGAATAAACGGCATGCAGAGCAGTAAAAAATTTAAAAAAAGTAATAAGTTTGGTGCTAGGATTCCGGGGTTGGAAAAGTAATATGAAGAGCCCATATTATATGAACGGATGTTTAAAAATTCATCATTCCAGAAGATTCTGGTTGATTAAAACGTACGTTCCAAATTCAACCAATTCTAGGTCACTTTTTGTAGTGTTTGCAAACAATGCATCGTTTGTGTCAAACACCTTTTACCGGCATAAATTCATTAAGAAGCGTCTACTGCAATATCCAACATTCAATATAAGAAATACTACTTCTGGGATTAAAGCCATATGACATACTCAAATATATAGGTGATGCTATTTAATTATCTGAATTTGTTAACGTTAGCGCCTTACAGTAAGCGCTCAAAAATCTTTAAAGCATTTACGGGTACAACATTGGATTTCATGTTGAGAGTATGTACCTACTGTACATGCTGTAAGAAAGAACATTTTAACACTCCATCTTTTTGCAGCAGCGCTTACTTGCCACGGATGTATTTAAGGGGAATTTAAATAATCACTTAACGCCTTCTGTGGTATTACTAAATTCAATTAATCGAATACTGTCACTAAAGTGATTTTATAAATATATTTTTGTTTTTATTAAGCAAATGCCTACCTGCGTTAAATTTTTTCGGTGCTTTTTGAAATGTATTGTTACAATATTGTTGCAAATATCTGAATTTCAATATGTTTTAATAACATTTAGGACATATGTTTTTCTTGAAAGCTTATCGAATATCAATATAAATTAATACTAGATAGATATGGATAGATAATTGCAAACTAGATTTTTGAAATTAATACCAAAATTCTAAGATCTATCTGATCAAAATGACTGCAAATAACAAAAAGGATTCTTAAATATAGAATTTATTACATATTTTAACTTCAGCTGTAGCAGACACCGTGAGTTCTGTTTGAAAAAGCTTTTTTAGCTACACCTGCAAGTGACTGCAGTGTGGGAGATATGAATTATGTTCTTAAGATATTAACACTAGTATGCAAATTAAAGGTATAACGGCTCCCTGAATCTATAATCAACAAGCAAAAAGTTGCCATTTTAGATGTGTGAAGAGTAAATTATGAACGTTAGACAGTTTGGTTATGATACCTAATAATTTTCACGTTCAGGTTTGGAACAAAAGTTCAAACAACATTTTTTTATAAATATTATTTAGAAGTTTAGTTTCCGCTTAGCCCGTTATAAGTGGTTTCTATCGGACACTAAAAATATATAAGACGATGAAAAGAATAGAAAATAATAAAAGAGCATTAATAGTTTTTTCATTTTATTTTCTACAAATAAGACCAAATGAAAAACAGGATGAATTGAAGCATAAAGAAGTTGATTTATTGCCAATTCACACACATATACAAACCTTTAGCTCCACTTGCATGTGGAAAAGTAAGCCATTGATTCTGACAATATCACAAAAAAGGGAAGGTGAACAGTTAGATTGAAAAGGTTATTTTATAGAAAGGAACCAGCAAAGCCTGCAGCAGTTTTACCATTCCTACAGATCTATGGAAATGGCAGAGATATTGAATAATTAAGCTAAACCTAATTAATTTATAATTTCCTGTGTTATTTAAAACTTTAGTTTCAAATTCGTTTATGACTTTTTATCCGCTTTCAGTTTATATCGATTTAAAGATACAGTTAAATATTTTTGTTGAGAAAATTGATATTTTAATTTCATAATGCATTGATTAACTTTCAACGAATTAAATGTCGAGTATAATCAAATATTTGAAACGATAAAATATTATTTATTTATATTTATTTGACCAAGTTAGTAATTATTTTAATGTTTTGTTTAGAATAAAAGTTAAAAATTTGAATTGAATTGAATTTATTATGTTCTCAAAATATAGTAGCAGATCGTTAATGTTTGTTCCGGTTTTTCTTAAAATATTTATTTTCCCCAAACATAAAACTATTTAGCGTGGTGCTCCAAGTGATTCAATATTTTACCATCTTTTTACTTGCGCACTTATCTTATTCCAGTTGCGTTCTAAAAATACTATAACTTGCATAAATATGAAAAGAAATGTATTGGTAGATATAAAACTCCACGGTGAATAGCTGACACGATGAAAATATAAAGTATGTCTTAAACCACTGGATCCCGAAAAAGTGTAGTCAGCAAAAGGAATGCAAAAGTTTCTATTTAATATTGGACTGAAAGTATGAAAGTATGAAAAATGAATAATGGGAATTGAATACTTTGCAAGAATACCAAATTTAATCAGACGTGTACAGAATGTTTAGGACAAAGAAAATATTATGTAACAAAAATTACAGACAGCAACAGTCGTACAGGAAAGAAAAAAAAACTCAACATGAGAAATGTACTAACGTGTAAACGCAAGCACGAAAATGCTAAATATGTATGTTTGATTTTGTACATTTTTCTTATATTTATAAATCATTTTAAATTTATTAAGTTGAACAAAGATTTTTAAATGTTTTCGTGTTTTGTAAAACCATCTTTGAAAGTTAAATTGAGTAAATAAGTGAATGAAAGTAAATGAAAGTGATTCAGAATCACAGTTTTTCGACGGTGTACCAAGATATGTGTATGTTTAGCGTGGCTCAAATGTTATGGTTTAAAATTAAAGTTGAACATTCAGCATTGTTAAATGCTAATTTTGCTTGAAATTGATTAATTATGTATCATAATAATAATTTGTTAAATGAAAATTACATTATGCAAAGTGCACATAAGCTTCAAATGCATGTTAAGTTAGATGCCTGAGGCTAATTTATGCAAATAACCATCTGATTGAGACATGAAGAGTTGAGTAGGTAGATACAATATACATTCCAAAGTTTAATGAATAATGTTGCATGCTTCATGTCATACGACAAGTTCATTTTCTACGCATCTAG
Organism: Dalotia coriaria; assembly: GCF_025399875.1. NCBI lineage: Eukaryota > Metazoa > Arthropoda > Insecta > Coleoptera > Staphylinidae > Dalotia > Dalotia coriaria. The sequence goes on from NW_027045460.1 coordinate 64,891, forward strand.
GAAATGCTAATATACAATTTTACAATTTATTGTTTTATGTAAGTTTGGTATTATTGAATATCTGGCTACAATGTCACCCCTAACACAATATGACAGTGTGAAATGGTGCCGTAAACGTAACCAACGACGTCGATAAAACCGCATTTACTTGAAACACAGCTATGAACACAACATAGCCAAGCTTATTTTATGCGTAAAAAGCGGTCTTTTGAAGTATGCGATTAAAGTCAGATGTAATTTAAATATGTAAATTCATTTTTCATTTCTCATTTCTTTTAAAGCTTGCTGTTTGTCCCGGCTTTACACAGCGATAATGTGTTTAACATTTAAAATCAGTACCGTGCCGAGTGTCACCATAATTATTGCACATATAAATTAATTTCCAAATATGATTGCTTAATGTGTATATTAATTTTCCACACTTGTTTTGGATCATTCAAGTAATATTTGGAACTATTATCATACATTTCTGATATATAGATATTTCAAAAGTTCCGTGGACATCGGAAACATTGGAGGAATATACGTGTAAATACTAGTAAAATGTTCCTAATAAATGTAACGTACTTTTGCAACTGCAAGGTACTGGCAAAAAATATTTGATTCAATATAGTTTGAAACTGTGAGGCTCTCTTATAAATTATAATTAACTTTTATAAATTAATGGTTTACTTTAGAAAAAAAATTTGAATGTTTTTTTTTTTGAGGACTGGTTAAAAACCTTTCTGGGTCACACCTTCTTTCTACAAAGTGTAATTTATAGTTTGCAATTTGTTGTCAACTTGTGCGGCGCGCATTCATCCATTTAAATATAATTCGCTATGCTTGCGCTTTCAAAGTCCACGCGGGTATACTAATTTTATAACATTTATATTCAAGTCGGGTGCTACAAGTTTTTCTCTTCTTCGTCACTACTTATTTTGTTGCTTTAAACAAAACAATTTTTAATTATCTTTTGAGTACAACCGGGCATAAATTACTTTGACACATAAATAATTACGTAGTTTGTTATAATTTCTAATAAAAGAATTTATTTAATTTATATCATGTGGTTAGATTAAAACCTAAACATTTCGGATAAAATTTTAACAATGTCCAATCAAATATACGCCTTAAAAACGTTTAAAAATGTATCATCATTGCATTTTTCAACATTTATACCTAGCCATATTTGCTATTTGTAGCACTTTATAGTTGGCAAAAATGATTTTTTCAAATGTGTCCTAATATTCTGTTATACATTATAAACACTTCTACCTCGCACTGTATCTACATTTTGAAGATTTCTATCCTACTTTAATAAATTAACGGCAAATTCTGAAAAATACGAGTAGTGTTACAAAAATATATTTTTGAATTTAATAATTCAACAAAGTGCGAAAGTCAACAAAGTTTCAAGCGTTCAAATTACATTGGCTGGAACGAGTCGCAGTTTACCCTCAATTTCCATTTCCACCACCCACTGCACTTTGCGAACATGCCTGACACGATAAGCGTCTGATTTATTTATCCGCATGGCATCGCAAATCTTCGCCAATTCCCAGCGCAACACCAAATATCTAGATTTATGACTGTTTTACGATTTCAATTTTATTGACTATTAAATTGTGCCTGATCTCATTACGATAATCAATGTAAATTTTTAATTTCTTTTGCAAAAACAAATCAAACATTTCAACGCAAATATATAATAGACTAGGAAGAACCTTATTAATATCAAAACAAGTTTGACATTGTTAAAGAAAAAAGAGAGTATGGCAAAATTAGGTTTGCGTTCGATGTCGGTGGTTTTACAGGCATGAAAATGTAGATTTAAAAGCATGATCTCTGTCCGGAAGATAATACAGTGAATTTTTCCTAACAAATAGAAATATAAGGAATCCGAACCTTCAAATTTCAATACGATTACGATTTTCTCGTTAACTGCAGTACTTAATCTCACACATAGCCAAGTTACGACAATGTCAAATAAAATGGTTTAGAATTATATAATCGATCTATATTAGTTCACTCAACTTATGATTATAATGCTCGTCCTGAAGATTTACAAGACAAACAATAGATTACAACAACAATATGATATGACATATTATAGCATGTGACCTAGCTTTTGCTTGACAAAAAAACAACGCATAACAAAAATAAGGAAATATATCTAAATACGCACACTGAAAAGAAGGGACAAACCGCTGGGATTCATAAAAAGACAACGCATTTATATGCAATGTGTTCGCTTAAAAACACAAGAAATATAGCAACATAAATGTCAGAGAAAATGTCGGGATTTATTAACGCAAAAAATAAAATAAAATATGATATAAAAATATGATAATATAGACATAATATGCAAAAAATTGCTACTTTGCTACGTCTTCGTATGACGTGATGAAAATCAAATAAAGTTTTAAAGTTTTTGTTTCACAAGTTAGTTCTTGTTAAATTACATAATCATCAGCATAAATGATGTTGTGTTGGCGGAAGTAAATTGTTATTATTGCCGTAATTTTGTTAGATTTATCTGATTTAAAAAAATTTAATTATCTTGCTAATTATATGGATAATTATAGTCGATTATGGAAATACTGTTATATAGAAGAAAGTGAAATAAGTGATAATATTAACAAAATAAAAACTACACATAAATTTATTTGTTAATGTGTATTATATCTTAATGGTATTTGTGAATTTTCAGGAGGAAAAACAGGAAGAATATTAAATATGTATTATGAAATGGGGAATTTGTAAGAATGGAAATGCAAACTGCCCCTAAATTTGTACTAGTGTTTTGCATCGTCATGTGTTTGATAACTTACAATATTTACATTGCGAATTTAACTTTGCATCTTTAGTTACGTGAGAAGTTATTACTTTAAGGAAATGTAAAATTGAGTATCAACGTGTGAACTTTATACAAGACGTATAACAGGCTAAATTGATACAAGTATAATGAATGATTACGAGGACAATGTTGAAATTGTATTTTATCATGTTTCCTTTTGAACGCTAAACTTATTTTGAGAATCGATGTATTTTTTTATATCTAGATTACATATGTAATATTTTTATATTGTATACTTTCCATTAATATTAAATATAAATTCATTTAATGGAGAGTAATTCATGTTTTTGGTGACCCAATCAATGACACAGTTCACTTCAAATAAAGCAAACTGCCAAAAAACTGTTTTCCGGTGTTACCGCGTGATTATCATCGGAATTCGATGCTAGTCTTTATAGTACGTACAAATTGCTTCCGGTTGAAATAATACGTGAGGGAAAAGAAATAATACTGATTCGGAAGGCATGCTGGGGAAGAGAAAGAATAAACCTGATATAAAGGCATTTGTATGCCGAACGTGCAAACACCGTAAAAGTAAATACTGCCACAAATGGTTACCCAAATGAATTAAAATACTTATAATCCTGTATTCTGTTTGAATAAAACCAAAGGGTAATAAGAAAGTAATAAAATGTCAATTTTATGTTGCACCATTTTTCTGAATTTTTATTAAAATACCAATTAATACAAATGGGACATCTATAGATTAAGCTTTGAGCTTTCAACGAGTAGGAAGATACTGTTTTGTGTTTGGTGTAATTTACGATGCCTTTAATTTTTGGTGACAAAGTTTTAGGATCAAATTTTGATGATCTTAATTGACACTGTTCAAAATATTTATTTTATTTTTCCCTGTTATTCAACACACATTTTAATATGGAATTAAATATCATATATAATTACTCAAAAAAAGTAAACACTAAATATTTATTCAAACAGTATATTAAGAATCAAGTTGGTTAAACGGCATGAGATTGATTAAGAGAGAGAGCGTAGCGAGCGTATAATTAATCAAACGCTTTTCAACGATTACACAGGTCAACACAAAATTTGCCTTTCAGTTTAAAGTATTAATTTAGGTCATAACTGCACGAAAAAAAAATATATGACATAAAGAAGTTTGCTTCTGTACTCAGAATTCAGATTTAACAATATTTTTCAAAATTTGGGATTTTTATGTTTAATTAACGATAGAACTAAACAAATAAATTAATTTATCATTTTCATGAAATTTTACTATTAAAATAACTTATAAATAAGTGAAATATAGTTTAAAAGTGTACATTTTTGCCCTTTTTTTATGATCATAACTGTTTTCTCTCAATAAACCCCAGATATAGTCTCCCATCATATTTTCATTATATTGGCCTTGATATCGTTGTTCGAAGTTCATGATGTCCTGATGAAAACGTTCTCCTTGCTCTTCGGAATATGCCCCCATGTTACTTTTAAACTTATCTAAGTGCGCATGAAGCATATGTACTTTCAATGACATCCTGCAACCCATGGTTTTGCATTTTTTCCGCTATGTCTTTTATTTTGATTTACAACGCAAAATTAGCGCCAGATTCTTGGTACTGCAAATTACATAAAACTTTTCTCTCCTCGATACCAACCTAACATGTAGAAATAACTAATTTCTACAATAACAAAATCAATGAAATGACAAATGTTTTCCCTGTTCCTCCAGGTGCTTTCCCTGGTACTTTCCCGCTTTTCTGTTAGAATTTTTCTACCATTTTCTTTGTTAAAAACCTCTCTGAACCCGAGACCTATCCAACGAATGCAAAACCGTGAAAATCGGTTGATGCGTTCTGGAGTTATAGCGTCAGGAAGGAAAACCCGACCTATTTTTATATAGTAGAATTGAAAATGAGTATTATTACTATAGATATCACAAAAGCAAACTTTATACCAAAATGAGGTATTCACTGGTAGTAGTTGTGCATAATTAACCCAAAAATCATAAAATAAACTTTAGGACAAAAAACAATAGTTTTTTTGTTGAGCCGTGTTAGTGACGAGATGCTTACGCAATTTTTATAGTGAGGTATAAAATTGACATTTTTATCACGTTCGAAAATCAACAGCTCAGTCTTCTATTTTCCTTCGACACGCTCTTTAGCAAATAATCTAAAGTAGTTTAACCACGCTTGAGCTACGTTTTGTAGGGCTCCTGTCGATATTGCCATTTACGTAAGCCTTCGTTTCGAGACTATCGCAAAGCAGTTCCATGCTCAAGGGAACAAGAACCGGAAGGATAATAAAGAAAAGGCAACGAGTTATTTGCCAATTGTCAGAAAATCAATTGCTTGGGCTACCATGGCGATAAAAGCAAGTATAAAAAATAAAATAAACAAATTGATTGATTTTAAACACTATTGTGCACACATTGTAAAATGAATGCGAAATTTGAAATAAAATTTATATAAAACATGTCACGGCTTGCATAAATTTGTTGGAACTTGATATTTTTACTAGAAATAATCGGACTTCTTGTTTAAGGACAGCATAGAACGTAGAAATTGAATTGAGACCTATTAACATTTACTAGTTAATAGGTGCTAAATAAATATTAAGTTGCTAAACGGAAGTTTTTGTTTAACATCGTTTTGTTTGTTGAAATGCATGGCATTTCATATGATGTTGTGCTACATTGTTGGCAAATGTGCAGGCGCAAGCTCCATCCCGTGGCTAAAGCTTTTAAAGTACTTTATTCACAGCTCACTCAAAACTGTGAAAAAACTTGTGTTTTAATGGTGCAAGTATTTAAAGATATTCATATACTAATTATTATATGCTAATAAAAAAAACTGAATTTTGAATTAATTTTTGTGATGAGTAACAATATTTTACGTGAGCTTGCTGAGAATTGCAACAATGCAACAACTATAGTATGAGAATACATTTGGCGCGCAATCGGGGAATTTCAAGATAATCGCATCACGCTCCCAGTTGGCGAAGCGTGAAAGCTGCTCGTAAATCAGCAATAATGCAATTACGCGGAACGCCAACCAAATCTCCTCTAACCACCGAGTTTAATAACAAAACACAAACATGAATGTTACTTTCAATTCAATAGTTCACTATTTACATTTAGCGTATATTAATTGATTGTTTGATTGTGAATAAATGAATAATGTGTCTATTTAAATTTTTAGAATTGGACCTGGATTTCCTAGAGAAGCGTCACCATGCAAACGGAGAGGCGTCGGAAAAGCGCCCAGGAAACGACGCTTTGCGGCCGCAGGACCCGCTTCAAAGTCCGCTAGAGTTTAGCCCGGAAAGTGTTGATCGTGTTAAAGTGATATTCCTTGGTCCACCAGCAGTGGGCAAAACCAGCATTGTTCAAGTAATAATTTATATGGCAATAACTTAAATTTTGAATCAGCTATAAACATTTCATGCTTTTAGCAATTCGTGTGGAATAGCTTCTGTGACGAATACCAGCCGACTGACCGTAAGCACACCTACTACCCAAGCGTGATCTCTAACGACCGCCTATACGAAATTAAAATCTCCGACTTACCAGTCATACCTTATTTCCCAGTCAATTCGTATTACGAGTGGACCGATTACCGTTTCTACGGCTTGCGTTCCGCTTCTGCCTATGTATTGGTCTTCGATCTCGCCAACCTAGAAACCTTCCAGTACGTGAAAACACTGCGCGAGCAAATCTGCGAGAGCCGTAACATGTCAAACGTGCCAATTCTGGTTATTGGTAACAAACTAGATCTTATATCCGGTGAAGATGGTGCTGCTTCAACAAGCGCCTCATCCAAGGCAATTACTGGTGGAGATGCGGAAAAGCGACGCGATATCGCCAATCTGGTACGCAAGCACTGGAAGTGTGGTTATATGGAATGTTCAGCAAAATACAATTGGAAATTAGTGGCGGCCTTTCGGGAACTTATGGGCATGGTAGATAGCATTGACGTGCGTGAGCAAAGTCCCATGCTCGACAATCTGCAGGATGCGCTCGATCGCAACAAGTGCGCAATCCTTTGAAATTCGGCCAGTGCGCATCATCTGCGCCATGATCCCTCACTAAGGATGAGAAAGATATGCTTAACTTCATTGAAAAGTTACGTTATTATCCTCAAATTTAACTATTGTTAAAGAATGTTTAGTATTATTTTGAAAAGTGTTTTTTTGCCATACTGTCCATTTTATTACAATTTATACTATCCTCTATACACGTAGAAGTCTAAATTTCTGTTAAATTAATTGTATTAAATTTTATTGTTTATAAATTTTATAAAAACAACAACTTCAGAAAGTCTTTACGTGTAAAAACTGTTCAAAATGTATTGTGGCCAAATACTTGTACACGAAAAACCAACAAAAATTGAGTGTAAATTAGTTGTAGACTTACTACTAGATAATTGTTGCATAGTAAAAAACTAAGGGTTGTGATTTTCTAAAAACGATGACGAACCACTGTTTTAGGTAACATCCCTTGATGAATCCTAGATGTACAATAAAAACGAAAACCCCTCGAAACATGTAATTAAGCCAAATTAGAATCTAAATTACTTAAGAAAATAATTAAGCTGTAAGAAAATGTTATTGTATGCTCATTTAATGCAGCTCAAATATTTTGTTTATACAATCAGCTGTAGCGAATATTTGTTAATTGTGTACATAATTGTTGGTTTGGTATTAATGACTAATCATCTGCGTCGCACAATTTTAAACTGGTTGTCATTGCAATCATTATTGTAAACTATCATGATTGTACTTAAAATATACAACAAATAAAAAAGTATTAATAAATTCATCATCAATTAATTTGAATAAATGGGTTGAATTGGTACTTCACATATTTTGTATCTTTAGTTATGCGAAATAAATTGTTTTCATAAAAATTATGAAAACGATTGATCACCCACCACTTTAGAACTATATCTAATTGATAGTATTTTATAGATATCTGCACTTACACATATATAATAAGTGCAAAGAAAGAAATTAAAAGAAGATAAATTACAATTTTGCATAATAATATCTTGCTTCCTTTAAGTAAAAAATCTTGTTACTCGGTCTGCAATAGAAAAAATTATTATTCTAGTTTTCACTTCTACCGGCACTCCCAGAGTGTAACCCATTGTTTTCTATTTTATTTTTTAGTGTCTTATATATTGGAGGAATATTAAACTATTGAATCCGGATATAGGGGATCCCATTGCTAATCCTCTTTCCGTGGCGTATATTTTATTGTTAAATGTGCAGCAGTTTTGTTTTAGAATTTGTGTTAGTGCTTCTACGTAGTATTTAATGTGTGTTGCTTCTAATATTATATCTGTCAATTTTTGTATTTATTATATTCATTATTTTTATTGTTGGTATGATTTTGTTTAAGATTATGCCTTTTGATGGCCGTAGTACAAGTTTGAATTTTTTGTATGATGGTGTACTTGTGAAGTTAATTAGGGGTATTGGGGTATTTGTTTTGTGAATTTTCAGGAAAGCTATTAGTTTTGGTCATTGAGAATTTTGTATTTGGAGCTTTATTTAATGTAATGTAATTATTTTGAAATTATTTAGAAATGTTTTTGTCTTGTGAGTTTATTCGTCTTGGTTTGTTATTGCTTGATTTTGGATTTGTTTTTGTTATATCATGTTGTTTTCTATGGTTTTGTAATTTTGTTGTGTGCTATTTTTTGTGTTATTGTTGGTTTTGAGTTTGTGTAATATTTTGTTAATTTCTCTTTTCGGTTTTGAATCGTGTTTCTCTCTGCGTGCAGTTGGAAGATGTAATATTGTTTTTTTTTCTGTTTCGGCTACACCGGCTGACGCTTATTGTTTCTATTTTGAATTAGAGTTCTGCATTACAGTTGTAATTGGGGCCCTTGTTTAATAGATTGTTTTGTGTCGCAGTGAATTTGGTTTTTCTTAGATTTGTGAATTTGTTGTCGATTTTTAGTTGACCATTTTGTGGTTATTCTTAATGTCATTATCATCATCATGATCCAGTTCTTATAGCGTTATACTCGTACGCTTTCTAGTTTTCGTTCTCTAATTTTTTTTGTCTTCCCAGTCTTTTGGGTTAAGACTTCTTTCTGATCCCTTCCCTCCTGGATGATTTTGGTCTTCTGTTATTTTTGATTTCTGTGGGGATGTTAGAGTATATCTGGTTTGACGTCTGGTTTGATATTTCTAGTACCTGGAGTTGTTGTTTAATTGCCACGTTTCACTTTCGCACAGAACATTACTTTTCAGCATTGAGTTGAACCGCATGTTTCTTCTCTATAAATTCGAGTCCAGAGTATAGAGTTAGGCTACCTATTATTTTCTTTTGCGGTTTAATGCGGTGTTCTATTTCAACGTATGTTCTGTTGTTTGTTTTTTTCTGTGCCAAGATACGTATATTCCTGACAAGGCATAATTGTAGTATGGTTGTCTTCCAGTAGATCTATTTGGTTATCTTTCTCGACACAAATGTAGTAGTTATGTGATGTGTCATCAACTATCGTCACAATTACTACAAGCGCTAATTGATCGTTCAGTCATGAAGGTTTGTAACCAAGAGACGAAGAAATAACTGGGAATCAACTGAAGTCCTGAAGAGCACATATTCACATTCAAATATAAGTTAAATTTGTTTCAGAAGATAACTAAGCGAACCATTCTATCAGAAGCATCCAAAATTTTTGATCCATTGGGATGGTTGGCAACAATTATAAATAATCAATGCCAAGTTAAACAGTTAACCGCTTTGGATTGATGACCAATCTTGGGATAAACCTATTCCAAAGAAGCAAGAAGAAGAATGGCTGCAAATACTAATATAAATTACCACTTATTTCGAATATTCAACTTAACCGATGGACACATTTCAAAAAGAGCATCCAGCTACATGGTTTCTGTGACGTCTCCAAACGAGTATATGGAACCGTTGTATATTGCGTAACGCGAGATGATAGAGGAATATACACCACGTTATTACAGGCAAAATCCCCAATTGCGCTTAGCAAGATGAAGCTAACATTGCTGAAATTGGAACGCCTGGACAGATTCTATGATCACCCTATCATCGATAAAAGGAGAGTCTCATTAAAGGAAAACGTTTGTTGGCAACCGAGTTGCAGAAATTCAAAGCAACGTACGGAAACAATTCAGGAGATACGTACCAACAAAGGAAAACCCAGCGGATTTAATATTCAGGGGCATTAGCCACGAGAAAATTGTTCAGAACAATTTTTGGTGGAATGGCCCCACACGCTTCACATGGGATAGACAAATGGTTTATGTTGCAAGTAAACGAACTTGATTTGACATACTCGTAATCAACAAGTTTTATCGCTTACGAAAATGTTACGAGTTCTATTGTATAGAACTTTAGCTATTAAGGCTATACATATACTCGTAGAAGTCGTCAGTGACATGACAACGAATACATTTTTAGCCGCAATTCGTCGTTTCATTGCACGACGAGGAAAGTTTAAACAAATTTTTAGTGACAATCATATGACATTTTTTAGGGCAAGCAAATTATTTGGAAAAGAAATTCAACAAATTGAGATATCGAAAGAAATTCAACAAGAAGCAATACACAGACATTTTACTCCGCCTGCTCCCCCAAATGTCAAAGTAATATGGTAAGCTGCTGGTGAAATCCATGAAACAACACATAAAAAAACAATTAGGAAATAGTTCATGCTCCTATGAAAAAATGATAATGTTAATGCGCCAGATTGAAAGCGGCTTTAATTCAAGACCGCTTTCAACTAACGTTGCAAACTAAGAATAATGCAAAATTGAGACGCGCAATTACAAACTTAATTCTATTAAAAAAATTTTAATTTAATAAAAGTAACATTTTTTTCTCGAATACTTTGAGATAAATCAGAAAGAATTAAATAGATGTATGTGCCTTGGAAATCACCAGTTCACATGCCAAATCCCATACTAATCTGGATGCAAAAAAAAAAAAATTGTTTGATCGAACCTATATTCGGAAAGCTCTCTCTATGCAAACGCATCAGATGAATCGAATTATTTGGAAAGCATTGCTTTCACCAAATACTTGGATGTTTGCCATAAACGTCAACACTTCACTTGCAACAATTTGCAAAGGAAAAATATCCAACATATTACTATCTTGAGCAGGAATAATTAAGATTTCTGCAAACGGCAAAGCAACAAACAATAAATACATTTTGATACCTATAAATCAATGTAGTCTATCTGTGATGGATAGATTCCACCTGCCATTGTCAAACACCAGCTTCATACTGATCCCTACAGATGACAGTATTTTCATGATGGTGAGGTTCATCATACTTAAATCAGAATCATTTTAACAACTATGAAACGAGCAAGCTGAACTAAATTAGATGAACCAACATTGAAAATCGTTCATCATCATCTTTCAGTCGCCATTTAGATAGCAATCCTTACTGGGGTAGCCATCCTTGGAGTGGTCCTATTCCTAAAACGGAAACCAAGAACGACAATGTCCCAACAGCTTCAAGCGAATTCAAAATGTTTCCAAATGAACTTATATTCTTCTTTTATATTTATTACTAGCAATTATTCAGCCAACTCCAACGACGTTGTGCTGCATTAATGATCGTGCAAGTTGTTGACTCTATAATCTCCACCTCACCTCCAGAGCATACGAACTTTGGAGTTTTTGGTGACAGTCCGTCGCCCTTACTGACGACTACGCACACAACAACAATATTATTACATTAAATTTAAAAGCGCACCAAAAATTTAAAGGCAGGTAAAAATTTGTTTTCAAACCACAAAAATAAATTTAAAAAATCGCTTTAGTGATAGAATCCAATTTAGGGCTTCACACGATACCGAGACTTTTCTCGTATCGTCTCGTTCTCGTCTCGGAAAAGCGAGACAATACCGAGACGAGACGTGTTTCAACAATTTCTCGGCGATTCCGAGACCACAGTCCGAGTCTCGTTTTTGGTCTCGTTAATTTTTTTTATGAAGTTGTTATTAGAAAAATGAGAAAAGGTCTAATATATGAAATCCAATATATGACCATCTGTGAAATATTTCTTTTGTATATTCAAAAGAACAAGTCAGTAACCGAATATCATGACCTTTTTGACTTTTTGAAAGTTTTAGGAAAATTTTGTCTTTTTTTACACATCCGGAGACACATTTTTGTGTTTTTCTGTACTTTTTGAAGCAAAGATATTGTATACATCTGGGTAAGTTAGGAATTGTAGACCTGCGCCGCTCACTTTCAACACAAATCAACACGATTATTGTACCCTAGTATACATTAACGTTTAAAAACTTGAAACATTAAAAAACATATTTTCAATTAAAAATGATATAGGTAATCAGAAATTAATATTTTAAACTATGTGTGTATTTTAGGACTTACTTTACAATAAAAGCAATTAGCAATTAAATGACTAATTAAATTGCTGTTTGGGTTTCTAGTCAATGTGAACAGGAACTGAACTTTCCATTACACACATTCCATGGTGATGTACAAGTCAAATAAATTCATGTTGTCCTGCCTCTGGGATTTTGTTATGAGTATTTCTTGAAGACTACACAATATATATGTCAAGTGATAATATAGAATTGGCGTATTAGAAAGGATGACTAGTGGAATGATGGTTTCTTATAACTAAAACAATTGACATTGACAATTGACGGGTGCTGAAGCAGCAGTCATTGTGCTTAAAGTAAAAAACCACTACGTAAGCTTCTACTGATCGTAAGTATATCCAGTATTATTTTATTGTCAGTTTCAATTATATGTATAATATTCACACCGAATAGTTATCATTACGATTGCGTTTTAGGGCCGTCGAGAGCCAGCGCGCGCCTTTGGGGAGAAACCGCGGGGCACGGAGAAAATCTGTGGGCCCCGGGAATCGTTAACTTTTTACTATTTTTATTGTGTCTGCTATTTAAGAGCGATCAGCGGGGCCCTCTTATCTGCCCCGTTACGTTTTAAAATTTTTGCCTGGCTGCACAAATCATCAATCACTAACTTGTTGAGGGATGGTCATCCGAATTAAGAACTTGTTTTAATATTACAAGAGTCGAATACAGGTGACCTCACGTTAAGAAGTTTTTTGAGCGAATTTAACAAAATGGGCAAAAATAGATGGCAAACTATTTTGCAAACTATTGACTATTTATTAAAAAAAATATCTTTTTTTTATTTTTACGGAGTTTTCTAACGAATTGTATATCATATACGTTGTCAAATATCTCCCTTCCGCTTTTTTGCTCTTTATTCAATGCTTTATCAAAAGTGTTACAGTTATCGGATTTAGTTCAAATATGCGCCGTTTTGTTCGATAATCTGTTTCTATCTAGACGGCAACTTCATAATACCTCTCTCGTAGAAGCCCCCCTCATTATTTGCGAAGAACTCGGACAGCCACTTTTCACAAGCCTCTTTTGAGTTCAACTTTACACAATCAAGGGCATTCGCCATGGACAGGAACAGGTGGTAATCACTTGGCGCTAAAAATTTTAAATTCTTAAAAATAACATTAAACCAAAAATTTATTCTTTAATTTATTTTTTTAATTTATTCTCTAACTTATGTTGAAAAATCTTCCAAAACCATTGCTAAATTCCTAAGAACAGTAGATCCGACCGTATCATACAAAACAAACAATTCCATAGGTAAACTAATTAAAAATTGTAAAGACAAAGTAGATCCCAAAACAGATTCTGGTGAATATTTATTATCATGTGGTGATTGTCCTAAAGTATACGTCGGTCAAACAGGGAGGTCCTTTAACAGTTTTAAAATCAAGTTAAATCCATCAACATATGCAGAACATTTATTAAAACATAATCATAATTTCGATCCAAATTTCAAAATTATACATAGGTGTAATCAAAGTACAAAATTAAAATTATTAGGATCTTTGGAAATAAGCACCTATTGCAAAAAAGGATTATTGTTAAATGATCAGGTAGAAGATACACCTTTTAAACTAGTTCCTCCATCATTTTTTAAAAATGTTTTCTCTATAAATAGTTTAATTTCGCACTTTTTACTTTAATATTCATCTGCCTGATCATGCCTCAGTGTGGCAAAATATGTCGCAGAATGTTTAAAGTTTTTGTGAAACCCTTAAGGTTTATCACTTCTTTCTACGATAGTAATGGAGTTTCATCATGTAAGTAAGTGCCTCAACTAAAACTTTATTCTTAAAAATAAAGTTGGAAATGTAAAATGTGGTATGTATATATTCGTATATCATAAGATTGATGCAAATTCAAAATTCAAACTTAATTTTTCCTAAAAACTTCTGAATGTCTTCACTATCAATTTGCCTAGTATTTACATTAAAATAGAAATAATAAAATATTATTAAATATTTTATAAAAGATACGCCAATAGTGCTTATAGCAGTGTTGTTGGGTCTGTTGGATGTTTTAAAATGATTTCATTTTGCCTTTCTCCGTCATTATTATATTTGAACAATTATATTTATATTATAAAATATTTACTACTTTCAGTGTTAAATACGTAATCCATTTTTTGTATAGGTTAAAAATTATATTATTAAAATTTATACGTGATTTTTTGTGGATTTACATATTAATATTTACCATATTAATACCTATATTTATCGGCATGGGATTCTACTAAAATTTATTATTGGTTTTAAAATCAAACTTTCATACTATTCTCTCTGTATTTTAAACATTATTTGTTTTAGATTGTCGAATTTTAAATATTGAGATGCCTAAGCCAAAGTTAACAAATTAAGTAGTCAAATTGAACGCTATTTCCTCACAAGTGATCGTTGTTAAACGATACTTTATTAAAACCGTTGCAAATCAACGCGAGTGTTTGTCAAACCTGATGTGGATAACTATAGGCGGAAGTTGCGCGCAAAAGAGCACACAGTGTGGATTGAAGAGTACATACATAAATTAGATAAGTAGCAATAGATATCAGTATCAGAGGCAGCGCTCACATATTTTTCGAGCAAAGTGCTGTTTTGTTGGTGCACTTAACGCACCTCGGTGCGCTATGGCAGTTCTCGGTACCATTGCCGAATTACTGGCACCTTCGACACATGGTCACTATTGATGGGCAGCTGTACGCTTCGTAGCGTATGTCCGCGCCGATGATATTGTTGATTTTCTTGATGTCGTTGAGGTTAGATGCGGTCGTAAGTTTTAAAAGATATGATTTGCGGGGTGCCGCTGTTTGTAGAATTTTCCTAATTCCTCCTTCTCGAGGAATGGAACCGTTTTAATTAAGATCGATTTACGATCTGTTTTTCCGATGCGTGTAGTATTCGAGGTTGTTCAATCCCTCGAATAGTTCTGGCAGTTTGTTATAGTCTTGCTCGTCGTTGTCCGAATCGCAAATTGAACGATATTTATTATGACACTTTCCCGAGCGCATACCGGACCCCCGATGTACTATGCGGACATAGTTCTATTTAAACCTAAATTTAACATTTAATTTAAACATGTCTACAAGCAACTGTTAAAAATATACTTTTGCAATATTGTTTAAAATGTATTTAGTATAGCATATTGTTGTAAATATATCAAGTTTATTTCTAGTTTCTTTAAAAGATAGTTTTAGTATAAAATGTCTTTGTGACAAAAGGGATCACGCGACGGCCACGGTTAGTAACCACCCAGAAGCGAGAGAGAGAGAATTCACACGTTGTAAAGAGATTTGCGTGCGTACTACTAGTCGACGCTTACCGCCATGTGCATCAACTATTTTCCAACACTTAAACGCTTTAAACGTTCGAGGATTGAGGTCAGACAAGGCTTGCGCCTGCCCTTATGCTTATGCACCGGTAACATAAGATTTAGGTTTTTCCCCGAGCCGTACCGGACCCCCGGTGCTCTAGCTTCACATCGCCATATTTGTAATCATACTTAGAATTTGATGTAACAGAGAAACATAAGATATGAAAATTGTGTTTAAAATATAAACACATAAAAATTTTAGACATTTACTTCTACAAACAGCTTCGAAATTACAGCAAGTGTCAGATACATGTTTTTCAACCAGAAATATTTATTAGTTAACCGAAAATAATTGTTTTTATACTTTTGAACGGTGCGGACAATGTGAAAGAGTGATAAAAAATGTGAATATCCGCAGACTGGTTTTCGCACTGCACACGAGTGACTCGCAAACAACGCATGAAACGAAAATAATGGTTATACAATGGTTATACAAAACCATGCAAAATAAAATTTTAAAATTTGTTATAACCATGCATAAGATCATTACCTAGTGCAATAACTATTTTTATTCGACTAGTTTTATTCGATACGTTGAGAATAAAATTTATATTTTTGTACAGTATTTCTTTTTATTAACTAACTATCTAAATTGCATGAAAAAAAATCATCTTAATTATCACGAAACGCGTGTCAAAACTTGTTATTAACTTACAACTTCCACAACATTTTCTGACTGTTGTTACACATGGGATTGAAAAAAAAAATATTTTTCACATTTAGCCCTATATATTCGCCAATTTGAAATTGTAATTTGCAGTTAGTATCAAAACAAGTTTTAATGTAATTTTTATTACTTATGTATTTATTTATGTTTTCCATTTTGTTGCGGTACTTACGTATTAACTTGTGTCTTTAAATATTTTTAACCCTTTGAAGTTCACAATAAAAAACAAAACATGAACACCGTAAAGTATACACAAAAAACGATAGAATATAACACATTGGTTCACATGCCTTAATTTCCTAGTAATTCCTATTTGCAATTTCTTGTTTATGGAACGCCGGTTCTCTGAACTAATTAACTTTGTACGAGTATTTGCGTGAAGTTAATATTTTCTAATAATCTGTGTTGTACTTTACAAGTCGAAAAAATGTCGTTCAAACCTTCATGATTGTATTATATCACCTTATCAAAACATAAAACATAAATTTAGCTTAAAGTGATTAATTAGTGACCAAATTTTATTTTATTTGTTTTTCGTTATTTCAATGTAGTTAGTTGCGTATTTATTTCCATTTCCAGAGTGTTGTATTAAGGATTTTTGGAAATTTTATATCAATTTCTTCTTACTGTATTATTAACGCCAAATTTAATTCTTTAATTTTTTTTCAATAACTTTTATTTAAATTCATCATATTTACATTTCGTCAAAATACAAATTAAGCTGCTATTTGAAGCAAACTCAACAAATCAACAAAAATTAAAATTCACGTACATCTATAATATCGAAATAAATCACAAAATGTGTTAGTAAGCGCATAACTCCACAATGCTTAAACCGATTAGGCCATTTCTTTTTTTAAATATACGTTGAAGTCCAAAGATGGTTTTACGGAAAGAAAAATTTGAATAATTGCTGGAAAAACTCTAAAGACCGTCCTTTCTTATCTTTTTCCTATACACACGTTTTCTTCCAAAATATAAACGAAACAAATTTCGTAGCTGTTTTCCATTTATTTTTTATTGATTGTATTATATCGTGTTTTGTGGGTTCCACTAATATATTTGTTCTTGAAAGGGTGGCCAAAGTTTGTAGAAGTAAAGATACTACTTTGGTCACCTGAACTGAACCCCACACACCGCCAATCTCCAGGGTAGCGGTTCTGTTCAGGAATATTTTTTGCGCCAACTATAAACTAGGTAGGAACAAAAAACCGCCACATTCCAAATCTTTTTGACAAAACGAAGTCGGTAGAGTCTGATAGTTTTAAATAAAAATGGAAATAAAGATTAATAATTCCAGGTACGTAGAGAAATTCAATTGATTTTCGTACTATATATGTAACTTGTCCGAATTGTTTATTTGACTTAAAGCATTATAGTGCCATTAAAATTAAAAAAGTCGTTTGTTATAATAGTACGTTACACAAATCAACGAATAAACACAGATTATTTTGCGTTTTACTTCGTACTCAGTTTTTTTGATATAGTACCTATCATTTTGTATCATTTCGTGTTGTCTACACGCAAAAATCACTTACCATATATTGATGTATTTTTAAAATTGAAATAGCAAGTAAGATATTTTGGATGCAAAAATGTACTTTTTATCAAAATCTACCGGAGAGAAGTCGTGAACAAAATGTTATTTTAAATAAATCTATACTCTTCGGATTTGATGGTTCACGTTCAATCTGCGCCATAATTTAAAATCGACAGTACTATATTAAGTTCGTTTCTCATGCGCATACTACACCTAGTTTACTAGATTGAACTACTCTCTGCACATTTTACCCGAACGGAGTGCAGTATAGCGCTCCGGTTTCGAAGAGATGATTATCCAATAGTAAAATATGTTTCTAAAGCTTAGCAATGGTTCCAGGATATTTAGGTTCCTACTGAGTTGAAATAGATTGGAATAGGGGAATGTCAATAATTTTTGCAGCAATATTTGTAGGGTACGCCTACATTCATGATATTAGTAAATTCTTTTCTTTTGAAGTGCAATTTGATTACTACAAACTGTTCCAGAATATTCTAGATCAGCAAAAACTAACTGATGTTGATTATTGGCAAGCGTATTTATTTCACAAAAATTAAACAATAATGACCGACTAAACTATTTACTATAATACTTACTCGCCAACCGCACCCAGGAGTCATGCTTTCTAAGTTTTATGTTTATAAATATTTCTTGTATTGAGACCTTTCTCTATTTCATTATTTTTATTTTTATTACGGTTATATAGACAAATCGACATACTCATGCGCTGGACGTAACGACAATGTCTTATACATAAGTTGTCATAACACATCTCACATCTGCTTTATTTAAACGAGGTAGCTCAAAATATTTATGATACCAGAAGAAAAAGTATATCCCTAAACCCTGGACATACTTTCCCTAACTAAAATAAATATCATGTCGTATATAGCATGAGCAGAAAGAAACAAAACATAATGTTCTATGATGACGTTAGTGATCTCATTTTCATAAATGATCCCCAACAGTAAAACTTTTTGTTCAATTTAAACAAAACAACAGTGCATATATATGAAATTATACTAATCTATAAAAATTAAGAGGTATAAAATTGTTTAAATGTTATGAAAATAGCAATTCAGCGAAACTACATTAAATCGCTCAAATAGTGACATCCAGGAACAAAAAAGTAATTGAATATAAGAAGGAATAAGGAATATCAATTCCGTTTTAAGTTTCATTTATATCAGACAGGGGTATTGTTCCTTGTTATTTGTCAATGGTATTTTATGCAAGTTGTATGAAAAAATTAAGAGTTGAAAATGAATTAAAAATTAAAAATTCAAATGAGCTATATGCAATCAAGTAAAAATAAAAAAGTTTCCTTTAATACTTGTTATTACAGTGGAATCTCGATAATCTGACAATCATTTGCAGGGCAGTCACGGATGAGCGAATTAGGTCGGATTATAGACGACTGCCTAAGACCCCTCACAGTCCGGAATTTTTGACAAAAGAGTACCTTGTAATCCGACAAACTCTAAAGTACAATCATATGGCATATGACCATGTCGGTTTACAAGGTGTACCGTATTAAGCCGTGTCCGAATTACCGGAATTCCACTGTATATGAATAATATTGATATTATACATGCAGATGAAAACTAGGTTGTCTGTAAGAAATTTCTAATCTTGTACAAAAATATCAATTTAAACACTTTAAAAATTCACCACTTTTACATTAAACCTTGATTTAGATGTACGCTTAGTTTTTGCAATAAGCATGAAGCTTGGCTGTACCTAAAACTATAATGTATAAAAAATAATATAATAGGTATAAATATTCTTTAACAGTGTACAATTTATATTTCCGACGCGGAGAGTTTATGGGCTGAGCTGAGGGGCCCACCGGCGAAATTTGCGAGCGATGCGGAACGCTGCGCGTGGGTTTTCTTCAGCCTCAGCGCAGTACGCCTCCTTGCGTTCGCTGACAAGCTGAACAATCCGGCTTTTGATGGCTTTGCACATCACATTCAACGGGTGACGCAACTCGGGAATGCGTGTGCGATGCCACCTCTTTCTGAGCCGGTTTCGGCGACGCACGAGTTCACGAACGTCGTCCGGAAGGCTGATGTGGCCAGGCCGAATTGTTCGGGTGATGGTTGCTTGCATGACGGTTGAATTGAGTTCGCTGGTTAGAGCAGCCACCGCGGAGTCAACGTCGTCCGTAGAAGTGATGATGGGGCATGGGAGGGTCGATTTTTCCAACAGATACTGGACCATTGTCCAGTCTACTGTGGAAACCTCTTGCCGGTGACGCATGGCACCATGTTGGACTTCCATCACCACAGGCAAATGGTCGGACCCTAGGTCCGACAGCACGGTGACGGAGTGCACGAAGATTCTCGCCGCGATGAATAGGTCGAGAATGTCTGGGCGATGGCGACGGTTGACCGGGTAGTGGGTCGGGACGTCGGGAGCGTAAACCGCGATGTTGTGGCGGACGGTCGCATTGCGAAGACGGCGACCGTTGCTGTTAGTGCCCACGCAGTTCCACGCCCTGTCCTTGGCGTTGAGGTCACCCCCAACGATGACAGGGGCGCGGTTGGGAACGGAGAAGAGATCCCAGAGCTTCGAATCGATGTTCTGCCGTGGGCAATACGCTGCATAGACGTGGAGAGGAGAATCGGTGAGCTGGATGCCCACCGTTTCGACCGTGCCGGTGTCCGAGCCAATTGGCTTAAAGTTGATGCCTCTACGGACGCAGACGGCGACGCCGCCAGCGAGGACCGCACCGGGTCTATCATGGCGGACTGTTGCGTAGTTTCGCAGGAAGAGCGAGTGGTTTGCCGACAGCCGCGTCTCGGCAACGCACGCAATGTCGATGTTGTTTGATTCTAAGAAGAGTTCGAACTCTGGAACGTGCTGGCGAATGCCGTTCGCGTTCCACGTGACGATGCGTAGCAGTTTCCCAGCCGTGGTTGTCGGCCGAAGAAATGAAGCGGGAGAAGAGCGGCGATGCAGATGCCAGAAGGTGAGAGCCCTAATGGGCTGGTGCAGGCGTGGCTTGGTGGTGAGGAGCCTGCGCCGTGGAGGCCGAGCCGATGCTGGCCGCCGCCTGCATCAGCATGCTCGTAAACACGGGCATGAGTCCCTGCATTGCCTGCATGATTGCGGCCGTGATGTTGTTGGCCGGCTGCGCAGGCGTAGGGCGCGTTGGCGCGGAGGGAGCAGCAGCTGCAACATAAGATGGATTAGTAAGAGCCTGTGCAGCGGGTGGAGCCGGCGGCGACATAACGGGCGGCGGCAGAGCGCACGCGGCGGTGCGAACGGCCGGCGGTAATCCCGGAAATCTGTCGCCGACGGAGCCAACCGGCGCCGGAGGTGGTGGAGGGGTGCTGCTGGCGCCGGTGGCGTGCTGCAGTCTCGCCGGGCAGTTCCGGGAGAATGCCGGGTGCGCCGCCCCACAGTTTGCGCAACGGCGGTGGTCACGATCCTCCAGGTGCTCGCACACGTTTGTGTAGTGTTCGCCTGCGCAGAAGCCGCAGACGAAACGGGCGAGCGCAGAAGCGAGCGGTGTGGCCGGGTCTGCAGCAGCGCCGGCACAGCATGCCGAGTCTGTCGGGGCGCTTTGGCTCAAAACGGCAAGGGATGCCGTAGATGTTCTTGACTGCGAAAATGCTTTCGCAGTTAGCATTGCGGGCCAATGAAACCACAGTCTCGAAACGCTCGATGCCGTCGCTCGAGCGCATGAGGCGGATGTAAACCACTTCAAACCCCATGCCGGCAAGCTCTGTCTGGATGCGCTCTTCGCTCAGCTCTTTGCCGACGCCGATGAGGACGGTGTTCAGGGGCCTCTCGCTCTCGAGCCCCGTTGTAGCATAGTCGATCTTGGCCTCCGTTAGGCACCGTGTCAGTTCCCGGAAGTCATTTACCGTGTCAACGTTAAACCAAATGCCGGACCTGGAATTTGAGATACGGTGAGGTAAATTGTACTTAATGAGGAAGTCTTTCACCGACACGTGGCGCGCGCGGTCCTTCAGCAGGATGCCGGGCGGGGAGTTGGGGTCCCTATTGCGTCGTGCCTTCGGTGCTGCGAGCAGATCACGAGCATCGAGAGGGCGTGAAGGTTCCTTCCTAGCGGAGGCGGCGACGGATGCGGTGGTGGAGGCGAGAGCGGCGGCCTTGCGGCGGGCCTGCTTTGCTGCTTTACCCTGCAGCACAAAATTGCCCTTGGCGTCGCTCGCAGAGTGGCCGGCTTCCGGAACAGAGCCTGCCTGGGCGGCGACGGAGGCGGCGGCATCAGGGGTGGTGGTGGCGGGCTGGAGATGGTTGCGCCCTGCTTGACCAGCAACTGCGGCTTCGTTTTTAGTGCCGCACTCTGGGTCCGGCACCAAAACGTCGGGGGTGGCGGCGGGGGCGGCGACCCGAGCGGCGCGTGCGTTGGCGGGAGCTGACGCAACAGCGGCCGCAGCGAGTTTAGTGGCCCCAAGCCTTGTAGCGGTGGAGTCGATGGCGGCTGCGGGGGGGGGCAGCGGGGGCGGCAGCGGCATTGGCCGTAGTCAGCCGCTCCCTGGCGCCCTTGCCGGCGACGTCCGGGAATAACTTGCGCCCAGTGACGCCCGGAACGTCGAGCGGATGCAGCTTCTTTTTCGTAGGCGGCGGGGGCGGCATTCTGGAGGCGGCAGGCGCATGCAGCGCCATGAGCAGATCCGTAAGGCGCCGAATCTCGGCCGTCATGGCGGTAAGTTGCTCTGCCTGAGATTTAAGCTGCTCCCGCAGCATCGCGTTCTCTAGGTCCCGCGGATGGGAGGCGGTGGAGCGGGGCCGGCGGGGAGGCATTATGCTCCGTGAGGACTCCGAGGCAGCAGGTGGTGGCTCGACCGGCGACAGGGGCGCGCATATAGCGGCCGGCACGGGAGCCGCGACGGGCGTCGCAGAAGTCACGGTGAGCAGCGTCGCCGTGGAGGTGGTGGTGACGGAGGAGCGGCTGCGGACGACGGAGCCGTTCTCGCTGTCGGACGTGCGGGCACGTTCAACAGGGCGGCCGTCATCGTCGAGCAGCTTCGCTCGGACTCGCCTGCGGGCATGTTTTGCGCCATCGCGCGCTTTAGTTTTTAAAAATAACTCACGGGACTTACCCATGAGCGTTGCGGCGGTGTTTGTGGCGGAAGCGGGCTCGCTGGAGGCGTCCGAGTGGCCGGCGTCCGTGTCGCCGTCCATGGCGACGCGACGGGACCTGGTGCAGCGGCTGGGGGTGTTGTGTACACCTGTGGCGATGTTGTGTGCACTGCACTACGGCGGCGTGGCGCGCACTATGCCTTTGCACTGGTTTTACGCGTTTTGGCTCGCTGCGCTAGCCGGCGGACCGGTTGCGCAATATTTCGTACATGGTACTAACAATGCTCTTTTAAATGGGCACACGGACTGACAAGGGATCCCATTGCTACTCCCCTCTCTGTTTAATATATGTAAGGTTGCGTATATGACCATGCACCAGCAACATGCAGAACACCCAGTGGATATGGAGTCACATCATTGATGGGGGGTTTTTCTGTTTATGACAGCGACTTGCGTCGCTGGGCATGCGTCTCCTAAGAAATAACACAGACTCGTGCTCCGGCATTCGTTGTAAACTGTTCACAATTAAGATCCGATCGCTCTGTATTATTGAATAAAACTAGTAAAACCGAAACAACATTTCGTAATTCTAACATACATATTTATTGTTGTTGAATTTTTAATAATTTTGTTTTGGTAATTGTGTTAATGTGTCTGTAGTATTTGATGTGTTTTTTTTCCTATGTTTGGCTCCATAAGAAAATAAAATTGGGCAGGATAATCAATCATTGATAATCATGGATAAGCAATCTTAACATGATGAAGATATTGAAAGAACATGAAACATCGTCGAAACCCATGAATGGTTTGAAATTTAATTAAGACTAAAAAAGAACGTAACTATTGACAAAAAAGCACGCCGTTTAATCGATAGCGAACGAAGTCATTGGAACAATGTATAAAATTTGGAGCAAACTTAAACAGCTAAATATGGACATAAAAAATTGTCGTGGACAAGACTAGGTGGCTGTCACTCTGGTATTCAACCAAGAATTTCAAGAACATCAATTCGAAAGCTGTTTTTGTGTCTTGTGGTTGCCACTTATTGCTAGGTGACATTGCAAAATCATCTGTTGAAGCCATTATTTTATTTGGAATTTTGTTACAAATTTCTGTTTTATTTAGTGCGTCAACGCAAAGGTGGGCAATTCTAAAGCAACACGATTCCAAATTAAGTGTCAAGCCTATTCCCGAAACGAGATGAGAGCGCAGGTTGGAGAGCGTTAAAGAGATGCTATTTAAATATGATGCTTTAGTGGAAGTATCCGAATTTGCTAATGACCTATGGCGCAAACAGTGCGCGAATTCGTGATTTGGTATGATATTTTCTTACAAATAAATATTGTTAATAAGGTATTTCAACAAGTAAATATGAAATATGAGGCCATCGTCGCCGTCCATACAAAACATTAACAAACTTCCATCATCGCATGACATCAATTCAACAGGAAATACTCTCCACAACTACAAGGCTGAAACGGAAAACATTAATGGACAATCTCGAATCAATCTGCAGGAAACATGTACTTGTACTTGTGCCGAATGTCAACTCATACGAGGCCTCACCCATACCACCGTGACAACTACTTCGAAAAACTTCAAAGACCATACGAAGCACCCATCGAAGGATGGAGTAAATATCCTAGGTGCAAGAGCTAACTCATCCGGCGAACACAATGTACAGATTACCGCTTTCAACTTTACCAGGATCATCTAAAATAAATTACCCTTAACGCAACATTCGACGCACACCCATACAAATATTTATTTATTGCTCAAGTTAAAGCTACCGCATGCCTTCAAGAATAATTAACTCAAAAATTTCAAAAAACAAGTGAAAGGGGCGAAGGGGGCACACAGGTACAGGATCATGCGCCGTGGCTCGCCAGTAACGCACACGACCACGGCGGGAGCAGCCGTTTGCTGTTTCAGGCGCAAAATCACGACGTCACCTAAATATCAATGTAAGTAATTCTAGTATATTTATGCATTTAGGGGAAGGATACTTAAGTCGTATCGTCACGTAAGTCGTACCTCGGTTTTTCTCTAACTTGAAGGCACTTTATGCAACTTAAAATGCTGTATTCGGACAGCATGAAATCATACTAGAAACATATTCTTTAATCAGTTTCTGCCGAATCAGAATTGAGAAGTTATGCGCAAAAATAGTTTTGCTCCAGGTGCTCATCCGATTTCTCGTGGAGCTTGAAAGCATTTGTGGTTAGTAAAACACCACTAAATATGTGTTGCATGTTAAATATTAGTTGTACATCTACCCATGTATTGTTTTCTACATGGATTTTGTTAAATATTCCTTCTGATACATTGTTTTAAGTTGTTTTGTACGGGAAGCACATGTTTGCTAACTCGTACCCCTTTGCGCTTTTTAAGTCGTACTAGTGGTACGACTTAAAGTTCAGTGCGTCTCGCAATGTCAGCACATTTTGAGATGTGAGAACTACCATTTCACCATCTGTGCCATCTAAAAACTTCAACAGTTGCATTGTCCTAAAATTCTTAATATTTTATTTTTATTAGTTTACAGCTTTACAGCTTTTTATTTTCCTACTTTCTTGAGATCTTAAACTACCCTTGTAAAACCTAATATCCGAGTCGGACAATATGGCACGCGGAGTCTAGCGAGCGGTCAATCTCTGCTATGTGTCAAATACTTTTTTATTTCTTTATTTTCTTTATTTTCTTTTACCAATTAACTTCCTTCCTACTTCCAAGTCTCTTGTCACCACCCAATAAGTTTAAGGGTAGCTGGTGAGAGGCATAAAAAAAGGAATCACTTCTTGACCAGACTTGGTAGTCTTCTCACATCTTCAACATCTTCAAACACATCCTCTTCAAACGTCACATCTTCAAAAACGTAAGTACCAGCTCATACAGAAACAAAGAGTAACTGAGAGTACACACTGACAGTCAGATTTTATAAAAAATTGCAGACCTATTAAAATGGCGAAAAGAATTTATAATAGCTGGAAAGCAGAAGATATGAAGGAGGCCTTAGCTAAAATTGAAAATAATGAAATGGGATTTAATGAAGCACATAGGACATACAACATTCCCAAACCAACACTCCGCCGGCATTTGCGTGGATTAAACACCCAAACGAGCTTTGGTAGACCAAGAGATATGTCAAAAGAAATGGAACAGGAATTAGCAGAACATACGCTTAGGCTGGAGCGTTCTTTTTTCGGGCTAACAGCCAAAGATTTTAGAAAATTGGCATATCAGTTAGCCGAACAATATAAAATTAAACATCGATTCAACACGACGACAAAGATGGCAGGGAAGCACTGGTATTACCGATTTATGAAAGACAATGCTTCCTTGGCTCTTCGAACTCCAGAAGCCACGTCTATGGCTAGAGCTACTGCCTTTAATAAAGAACGTGTATACCAGTTCTTTGTCAAATATAAAGAAATATTGGATGAATACAAGTTCAGTCCCAATCAAATATACAATATGGATGAGACCGGCTTATCAACCGTTCACAAGCCATCAAAAATTATTGCAGCAAGAGGGAAGCATCAGGTGGGTGCAGTGACCAGTGGAGAAAGAGGAAATACAACAACATGCATATGCGCCATAAATGCAGCTGGTGAGTTTCTGCCGCCGATGTTAATTTTTAAACGGGGACGCATGGATGATTATTTGAAATCTGGAGCACCACCCGGAAGTGTATTTGCCTTTTCAAAAAACGGTTGGATTACCGCAGAACTTTTCTGTACATGGCTAAATCATTTTATTTCATATACACGATTAGCAAAGAGTGAGAAAAAGCAAATCCTTCTTTTATTGGATGGTCATTCCACTCATACCAAAAATATTGATGCGATTATTCTTGCTCGGGAATATGGCATCGTATTACTTTCGTTCCCGTCGCACACGACACACCGTCTTCAGCCACTGGATCGGTCTTTTTTTTAAGTCCCACAAGACTTATTACAATGAGGCATCAGCAGTTTGGCTAAGATCTGTTGAAGTTATGTTTGGTTAAGTTAAATTCGATGTTTTTCTAAGTTTTACCCTATAGTAGGCGCTGGCATGTTATCTTATGTTTGTTGTATTGTTTGTTTGTTATTTTTGTTTTTCCATGGCAACCTCGTCAACTCTACACATATGTATGTATATATGTATACAAGTATATAGATAAGACAAGAGTGTGCAAAGGAAAAAAGTTTTTTCTCGTGCAATTGTTGCTGAAGTTGTCTGTTTTGTGTGGAGTGTCGTCAACGCAGCA
This sequence comes from Dalotia coriaria, assembly GCF_025399875.1. Lineage (NCBI taxonomy): Eukaryota > Metazoa > Arthropoda > Insecta > Coleoptera > Staphylinidae > Dalotia > Dalotia coriaria. The sequence goes on from NW_027045460.1 coordinate 91,985, forward strand.
TTTTTTAAAAAATGGATTTGGCGAAGTGGATTGGCCCATTTGGAAAAGAAAATTGCGTGATATGTTGGACTACCATGAAGGCGCCGTTGACGTCATTGAGGGGAGGTTAAGCAGACCTGAGCCCATATCAGCTATGGCTACGGAGGAGGAAGTCAAAACGCATAAGAAGGCGTGTGACCTTTTTCGTAATGCAAATAGTTATGCAAAATCAATGATTTCTAGTTCGGTGACGGACGCAGTTTACCAGAAAATTATGGACAAGGAGACAGCGTTTGAAGCATGGGAGGCATTAAAACTAAATTTTGAAGCGTCATCCAAAGATCAGCTCTACAAGAAATGCACTGATTTGGTTGCATTTTGTTGGATCAATGGAGAGGATGTTTCATTTCAGGTGGCAAAGTTAAGAAGTCTGTGGAATGAGCTGAATAATGGTTTAAAGTCCAAGAATTTGGCTGCATTACCAGACTTGATACTAGTGTGTAAAATTTTGCATATTTTACCAAGTAACTATGAAAATTTCAAATCTAGCTGGTTGCTATTATCAAAAGACGATGATAAGACGGTTGAAGAGTTAATCACACAGCTATGCATGTACGAACGAAATTTCAAAGAGGTCACAGAAGATGCTCCCGGAGATGCGTTATTTGCAAGAAGTGCAAAAATCAAACCTATTAGAAAGTCCAGGAAAAATGACAGTTGTCATTATTGCAAGCAAAAAGGGCATTGGATGACACAGTGTCAGAAGTGGATTTCTGATGGACGACCGAAGAAGAGTATTCCTGAGAACGACACTGTGTGTACCAATGTAGCCTTGAGTGTCACCGATGAAGATATGCTTCAGTTCATTGGCAGATACAGGATGGTGGATTGACAATGGAGCGACGAAGCACGTGACTAGCTGTCCGGATCAGTTCGTTGAGTTCCACGAGTTTGAAGATCCTCGCATGATCAAGGCTGCTGGAAAAGAAACCCTTAAGGCCATTGGCAAAGGGACCATAGAAATTTTATCCTTTACTGAAGGTGCCACCTTGAAATTATCCTTGACTGATGTGTGGTATGTTCCAGGAATTTCTAAAAACGTAATTTCCGTACTAGCTGCCCAAGATAAAAATGAAAATAGCAGATTTCATTCAACAGCAACTGAGTGCTGGCTAGAAGTAAATAGCAAAGGAGTGCTATGCGGAAATCGAGAAAAGGGTGGAACTCTGTTCAAGGCAGCCATTGAACCAGTAGTTTTTGGAAGAGAAGAAAGGGTAAATAACAGGAAAATACTAAGAGATAGTTTGACCTTTGAAGAAACAAGTAGACAGGCAGTTGTTGCAACTTCAACCACTGAAGCAGAGATTATTGCAGCAAACGAAGGAGCCAAAGAAGCAGTTTGGTTAAGCAGATTTTTTCAAGGGATTGTCAAAGTTGACAACTCTGCAGCGGTGAGACTAGCACAAATCTTCACTGAAGATCAATTGGCGGACATCATGACCAAGCCTTTACAGAGTACACAAGAACAAGATTCTTTTGGAGAAGATAGGACTTGTAAATTCAACTTAGATAAACAAGGGAAAGTGTTGAAGTTATGTTTAGTTAAGTTAAATTCGATGTTTTTCTAAGTTTTACCCTATAGTAGGCGCTGGCATGTTATCTTATGTTTGTTGTATTGTTTGTTTGTTATTTTTGTTTTTCCATGGCAACCTCGTCAACCCTACACATATGTATATAAACTGCTGCATCATTGTTCCTTTCACTTTTCCAGTTAGTGTTGCAATAAATTGTCGTTATTAAAACTTGAGCTTGTGTTTTTCTTTAACTAGAAAAACATCAATAGGTTTAGAAAAACCTCAACAAGATCGCATCCTGGTGAAACAATAAAACAATGCAACGTTTCGGAGTTATTGGGTGTTGCTTATCCAAAATCTGCACGCATGGAAATTGCAATGAATGGATTTAAATGCACAGGATTGTGGCCATGTAACCGAAATGTGTTTAGAGATGACTCTTCTTTTGCTATGGATAGCGATGACGATATTTCAGGACTAAGACCCACATCGATTATACAAAATACGGAATGCGAGAAAATTCATGTTAATCTTATGCAATCTTTTCCATCGACTTCTGAATTAATTTCACCAATTAATATTGGTATTGATATTGAAAGTCTACCGATTGATATTATTGCCGATGAATCAATTATTACCTTACAACCTGCGCCGGCTGATAATATTAAAGAATGCCTAAACATTATTTCTCCAGTGCCATCCTTGAAGGACTCATCGCGTAAACGGGCCTCTACTATTGAATTAACGGCTTCTCCGTACAAAGAATATCTGGAACAATGTGAAAAACAAAAGACGACTCCTGTGAAGCGCAAAATAGGAATAAGAGCATCCAATAAGAAAGAAAAAGAGTGGTATTGTACTCTTGGCGATGAGTATAGGGAGGACAATATGATTCGGTGCCTTAAATGCAAAATGTGGATGCATGACAAGTGTGCTGGGGTGTCCAAACGAATAAAAAAATTTATTTGTGCATTTTGTAAATAAATATATTATTATTAAACTAATATATATTCTCATTTTGATATTACCTACTACTACTACTACTTACTACTTTGGCATAGGTACGACTTAGGGTACCGGTTTGTTAAGTCGTACCGTTCACACATTTTTTTTAAAATTGATGTTTTACAAGAATATAAACATTTCTGATTAATAGTTTTCATACTAATTAAAGCTATATTAACTAAAGCAGGTGAATATGTCAAAAAACTGACATTATGTAGCAAAACTTTCAATTTAGGGCCAATTGTATTTTAGGGGCACGACTTGGCCAACCTTCCCCTACATTTGAGTGGTATTCAAAGATAAAAGTAGTACTTGATTGTTATCCGTAAAATGGTAGAATATTATTAGATCTTTTAAACAATTTTAGTAGGTACCACCTAATGAACGAAAATGTCTGTCCCTTAGCACCGGACACTAAGTTGTCCCTTAGTGCCGGACAGTAAACATATTGATATTTCTTGTGAGAATTTACGTCATTTATTCTAAGTAATTAATTTTGTCTTAGAGTATAGAAGAAAGATAATAAGAATAAGATAATTAAAATGGAAGAGAAGAAAAAGAAAGGATCCTGGGAGCCACAAAGCTTACAAACTGCTATTGATAAGGTCATGTCAAAAAAACTGAGTGTAAGACAAGCTGCAATGCAATACAATATTCCTAAAAGCACTATACATGATAGAATAAAGGCCCTAAATCGAGGAGAAGAGGTATCAATGAAACCAAAGTTAGGTAGGTTCACAAGCGCCTTCCCAGCAGAGTATGAACAAGTCTTGGTGGACCACATTAAAGATTTATCGAATAGATGCATGCCGTTCATGAAAAATGAGTTTTTAAAATTAGCATATGACATAGCTGAATTCATGAAGATTCCTCATCGATTTAATATAGAAAAAGGCTGTGCTGGTAAACATTTTTACTACGACTTCATGAAAAGGCATTCTGACATTTCGTTGAGAGCACCGGAATCGACAAGCATGATGCGCGCCGTAGAATTTAACAAACCACAAGTGGATTTATTCTACGACAACCTTGAAAAGCTGATGAAACAGTGCAAATTCACACCCTCAAGAATTTATAACTGTGATGAAACTGGTGTCAGTGGCGTGCACAAACATCAAAAAGTTCTCGCTCCGAAAGCCATGCGTCAAGTAGGTAAACTTACTTCTGCTGAAAGAGGCAAAAACATCACAGTTTTGTTCTGTATGAGTGCTAACGGTCACTTCATACCCCCATTTTTCATATTTCCTAGGCAAAGAATGAATGAACGGCTTATGATGAATGCTCCAGCTGAGAGCATCGGTGTGGCCCAGCCAAAAGGTTGGATGAATAGTGACTTTTTTTTGCAATATCTAAGAATATTCGTCAAACACACGCAACCAACCAAAGAGAACCCTGTGCCATTGGCGGTAATCAATTTTTGCAGAGAAAACCATATTCACTTGATGAGTTCACCACCACACACTACGCACAAGCTCCAGCCTCCGGACAGGACATTTATGAAGCCATTTAAAGATGCATACAACCAACAATGCGACTTGTGGATGAGAACAAATGCTGGATGTCGGATAACGGATTACGACATTGCTGGTTTGGTCAAAAAAGCATTTATAAAAGTAGCTCGATTGGATATTGCAGTATCTGGATTCAAATGCACTGGAATCAATCCATTTGATAGACATTTATTTTCTGACCGAGATTATTTGGCTTTGCAGGCAACATACCACTAGAACAAACAGAAACTTCATCGAACGCACTAAACAACAAACAAGCTATCGTGATATCAAACTCAATCAGAGAAGAGCAAATGAAAGAATCTGAACAATCTATTAGTGAGCCTATAACCACAAGTCCCAAACCGTCGACAAGTTCTGCTCCCGATCTTCTTCAGATAATCCATAACTTATCACCGTTGCCTGACGCAGCAAAAAAACGAACAGCAGCTCGAAAAAGAAAGAGTGAACGAAGTGAAATTTTAACTTCATCGCCATACAAAAAAGTGGCAGAAGAAAAAGAAAATGAAAAAAACATGGAAGATAAAAAGAAGGAAATAAAATCTAAGTTTGAAGTAGCAATGGGAGGTAAAGGAAAGCAAACCAAAGGAATTAGAACTAAAGAAAAGGGCGTAGACAAGGGAAAAGAAGCGACAAACGAGAAACCTAAAGAAAAGAAAGGAAGTGAAGTAGAACCATTAACTGAAACATCTAACACAAATATAACAATTTGCGTAGTTTGCTTAGAAGACACTGACGAAGACTGGGTCCAGTGCTTATCCTGTCGTGGGTGGGTACACGAAGCATGTGCAGACATTCCAGAGTGAGGAGATGGCTACATATGTGATCGATGCACGTTTTTTTAAATATCAGGTGCTAGGGCTATGGCACAAATATGTGTCCGGTACTAGGTGCCACTTTTTAAAACTATACTTTTTATTACCAAAGTTTGATTGATAGTATTAATTATTTTTTAACAGAGGTTGCATTTTTGTTATTTTAATTTGATTTCTAACTTTGTTATCTACTATATATGTCATAATTTAATAAACATTTCTTAAAATATTTTTTGTTTTATTTATAAATAACCTTAGGTGTCCGCCACTAGGGGACTTCCCCCTACCTCTCTACGAGGGCGGATACGATAAGTGGTCAAACTTATAGGAACTTTTTGAGAAATTATTTTACAACAACACCATTCTCTCAGCAATCGAAAAGTTCGAGTATCTCAAAGGATATATTCTAAGGGAGCCATCCCGACTTATCGGCCACTTACCATATACTTTAAACGTAAACAGGGTACAATTTGCCGAAGAGGACACCATGAGGTAGACCAGTGTCCCACTTTCCAGACGGACACTGACGGAGAATAAGGAGAGACAATTATTGACGCCAGCAAATCGTCACACAGTGTTTGCCTCTATTGTGAAGCCGGACCGCACATATAAAGAAGTTAAGAGGGCTTTAATTAAGCGCCTCAGCACCTCTAACGAAGAAAAGATGCCAGCATTGCTGGAGGGTGAATATATTGGTGATCGCACACTTTCACAGTTTTTGTGGGATCTATAGCGCTGCACGAGAAGACTATCTTTTCGACGATAGATTCCGTACGCGCATTCCATCAAATTCTGCTAGCTCCTGAGAACATCCCAAAGACAGCCATAATCACCCCGTTTGTACTCTACGAGTTCATTGTCATGACGTTCGGTCTGCGTACTGCTGCACAGACCTTTCCACGTTTTATCGATGAAGTTCTCTAGGGCCTAGATTTTGTATTCGCCTATATTGACGACATTTTGGTCGCATCGACTACTGAGGAAGAACATTGGGCTCATCTCCCCAGTAAAGCGCCTAAACGACAACGGGTTTGTTATCAATGCTGCGAAGTGTGTGCTTGGCCAGAAAAATGTTAGATTCTTTGGATCAACTTTTACAGAAGACTCATCCCTTGAGCTGCTTCTTTGCAGGCCCCACTGAATGAGTTACTACATGGCAATGTAAAAGGAAATAAGCCAATCAGTTGAAGAGGTGGCAGGTACAGCGTTTCGCAATTCCAAGGAAGCGCTTTCCAAAGCAACGGTACTTAGTAGGGCTGTACAAATTAGCCGGCCAAGCCGGTTAAGGAAGTTAACCAGGCTAATTAGCTGGCTGACTACTCGGCTTAGCCGGTTAACCGAAATTAGCCAGGCTAATCAGCTAAAGGCTAAACCGACCAATTGGCTAATTTTATATTTTATGCAATATCTTTGTTTCCAAATGCAAGTGATAACAATTCGCCGCGTTATCAATACGTTTGTCGGACTTGGCCCGAACAGATATTGTATAAAATATATATAAATATATAAATTAGCCAATTGGCCGGTTTAGCCTTTAGCTGATTAGCCTGGCTAATTTCGGTTAACCGGCTAAGCCGAGTAGTCAGCCAGCTAATTAGCCTGGTTAACTTCCTTAACCGGCTTGGCCGGCTAATTTGTACAGCCCTAGTACTTAGCCATCCAGATCCCACAGCGCCACTCGCGACATTTTACGACACGTCTGACTTTGCCGTAGGTACTGTACTGCAAAAAAAGAAAGTAGACGAAGTGTGTCAGCGTTTGAAGTTTTTCTCAAAGAAGTTGGCTCCGCGGACACCAAGTATGCTGCATGGCCATTGATGTTCGCCTTCAAGCATAAGACCCAGCCGTCAACACCACACTAGGTGAGACATTTTGAGTACACTGGGCAATTTTGCAGGCATTCGTCATGTCGCCGGCGAAGAAAACGCGGCGGTCGATGCCTTGTCTCGTATCGAGGAGATAAGCATCACCATCGATTTCATCGCCCTAGCCGCATCAGGCCTTCAGATGCCTGAAATTGAGGTATCGCTAATGTGCGAAGTATTCACATCGAATGCCAGACCCTACGTCACGCCTGAAAAACCTTAGAGAACAATTCCGCGTGCTTTCGCCATCCAAGCCATCCCGACATGGAGAGAAGAAAATATTCCTTCCCATGAGTCTGAAGGGATTGCAAGCAAGTGTTCGTACGTCGCGATGCATTTAGAATTAGCCTACAACCAGCGTATGATGCACCATTTCCGGTAGTGAAACGCAATGATAAAGTATTACACATTGCGCATCAACGGAAAACAGGTCGCTGTGTCGACCGCTTGAAGCCGGACTTTCTGGTGCAGCAAGAAATGCCACCACCAGAAAAGGAAGATGACGACGGTAGCCATCTAGTACCTATGTTAACCACGCGTACCACCAGCCCAAACGCCGCCGCCGAGTATAATGCCACAAAGAAACAACGATAGTGCGGTTATCGCACCGGGTGCCTCAGAGAGGTCACATACAAGTTCTGTCACACCATGTCGAACTATCGACAGATTGTTTGCGAAACCATTAAGGTCGTAATCGCACAATCGCTGCGCTCAGCCCAAAGGGCAGCACGCACACCACGCACTGTGCACGCGTGCATGTTTAATTTATAAGTAAATAGTTGATAAGTTGACCATATATATACCAAGATTTTGGACGAATAAAACTAGTAGTAAATTCAGTCTTGTACGAGTTACTTGTCAGCACCGAAGAGCCTAAAAACCTCAGCTGGCGATTTCTCCCTCACCCCTGAATATTGCTAACTCAAACCTGCATAAGGAGTTGCCGTCTACCAGTGCGACGGTATTCTGGCTCCTTATACACACCACCAAAGAAGGTGCAATTTAATTTGAATGATAACTCTGTTAGACGTTCTAATAGGATTGCTAGTGTCATTTTTTTGTGCACATGACAGGTAACGTATTTTATTGTATAACTTTTTCCCCAGTAAGGGGGTACTGTGGAGACTATAATCTCACTATCTGTGCCATCTAAATGCCTCAACATCTGCATTGCATGCCATGTAACCCAAAATTCTTAATATCTTATTTTTATTAATTCACTATTTGTTTAGAGCCTTCTAATTTCCTAATTTTTTACCACCATAAACTACCCTGTGAAAACCTAATTCCTGAGACGGACGGTATGTCTAGCTGTGTCTAGCGTTCGGTAATTAGTAGATCCAGGTTCCGCTCGGATTAACAAAAACGACTATCCGTTTCTTTTCCCTCTCATCAATGGGTCACGTAATTTCTGTATTTTCTTCTACCAATTAAAATCTACTTCCTACTTCAAAATTTGTTGTCACCGCCCAACAACCTCAAAGGTTGCTGATGAGAGACAAGAGTGGAAAAAGGACGCTTCTTGTCTAGATTTGGTATCTTCCACATCCTAAATATGCAAGAATATGGTGAAATAACCCAAAGTTGTGATATCGAACTTGGTGTGATTATTCCTAACAACAACCATACAACGCACTACACCTCACAAAGTGAACTGCAAATTGGTTTAATATTGTTATTACCGGCATACTTTTACACAAAAAATAGCGGACAGTACGGTATCAGTTTCGATATACCGGTATTTTGTACAACATTCGTAAGTAGAAAGACTAGTTAATATACAAGTGAAGAAGAGAATGGTTAGAACGAGTAACGTAAGTACAAATAGCTGACAGTGTATATCAAAAGGTGAAGAAAAAGACAAATCTCCAAGTCAGCAATCTTCGGAAAATTCGAAGAAAGCTAACCTGCCAAGACGCGAGTCGAGATGAATTAACGAGCATCGGCCCCACCCGAAATCGCTAGCAGGTGACGCATAGAAACATGCATGCCTGGTAGCAAAGCTGTTTTTAAGAATAGTTGCTTGTATGTTACATTGGGAGTTCACAGTAATATTAATCTACAATTATTATTTCAGTAATATCTCGTATTGCTTTGCAGTGGTATTACATTTAATATTGTATTTATTTTTAATATATTGATGTAATCACGGATTTCCATTTTTGGATTTAATAATTGTATCGGATTGTGATACAGCTTTTAGGTTTAGGTTATGTTGTACGTTTTTTTTAACAGGCTCACTGTTTGCTATTACTGCACGTTTTGGTTATGTTTTGTCTAATCGGCATGGCTTTGTTAAGTTCAAGGCAATTTATATATTATTATGCGAGTTTTATTTTAAAGGGTTATTTTATTGAGAATACTTCACTTGTTCATCAGCCGTTTCTTTATTCGTTCACAAGAGCTTGAGACAACCTCGCAACACACAGCGACAAACTGCCAACGTGTCGCGCCTAAACTCGAAGCTTGCCCGAAGCCGCAGCGCGCGAATTTTGGAGAATAGAGGGGAAGCGACTTTGCGTCGAGGTATTGACATTGATTCCACGTACATATAACGTAGGCATCCCACTGTGTTGATTGGTGAAAATGGATATACCTGGCAAATTTTGGCAAACTGCATTGAAATTGATATATTTTTAAAGGGAAATACATAAATCTATCATTTGCACCGGCATTCAATTCTTGCATTTTAAAATCGACAAGACAACTCAATATGTGACCACATCGACTATCGTTACAAAATAACTCTTTAATTTGAAACAGGATGCCCAAATTAACTTTGGTTTGGCATTTCTAAAATTTAAAAGCTCTGCTTTTTGATCGCACTCTTGATCGCAACTCTTCCACGCGTTCACACACACTTGTACACAGTTAGTAGTTTCTACGACGGCAGTAATTTACTCTGTATTTCAAGAAATCCTTACTAATATTATAAATGCGTATGTCCTGAAGTTTATCGTGCTTTCACGCAAAAACTACTTAACAGATCATCATGAAAATTTGTACACATATTCTTAGTGGTCCCCGATAGGTTATAGGCTACTTTTTATTTAATAAAAATAATTATTTTTTAAAATAAAATAAAGAAATTGTTTATTCACTAATACCACTGCATCTGGTTATTTGACTACTTTAACGCCATCTAGCATTCCAGCAATGAAGCTCACACCTAAGTACTATAGTACCATCACACTGTATTACCGACAGCTACGTCAACATCAAATCCGTACACATATTCTTAGTGGTCCCCGATGATCCCCGAATGGTTATAGGCTACTTTTTTATTTAATAAAAAAAATTATTTTTAAAATAAAATAAAGAAATTGTTTAGCCAATAATACCTCTGCATCTCAGAAACATTCACAGAAACATTCACAGAAACACCTTCTGAAAGTGACTTATCACATATAAAACACAAATCAGCCATAGCTCTTAAAACCGTCCGTCCGTAGTTGCAACGGTACAATTTCAAACTTAACGAATAACTAACGAATAATCTTGACTCATACAAAGTGGAGAGAGTGGCCTTGAATACTATAGAACATCTGTCCCGGTAATGAATAGAAAAGGGCATAGGGTAGGGACAAGTATTTCCAGGTATATAAGTATTGAGAAATTTACGCGTTTTAAAGAAAAGATATATAATGTCGTGTTAACTTAAAATAAAACTAAAATATATAATCCAGAATTAATAATATTTTATACTTAAATAGTTAAATATGAATAATTATATATAAATAATCAAGTTACTTACTTTAATTAAATATAAATAATTAATAGTTAGAACATAAATAATGGGCATTGTTTAATAATTATAATTTCCAAGTAAATAATTGACTTTATAACGTACTGATAACCATAACTCACGCTTGACCTTGCATTAGGCCGTATATGACTGTACGATGTGCACTCTTCGCGCTCTACCTTCAAAACGGTTGGTCGTATGAAAAAAAAAAAGTTTAAACAAAAGTTGTAGGGAATTTTATAGCCTACAACTTTTATAATGAATGCAAATCTCATTTAACCGATAGGAAGCCAGATATTCGCGAAAAACGCGAAGGTTCATACCAATTTGCAGCTTATTATCTTTCATTCCGAGGTGAAAGCCCTAATATGACTGGGCTATCGACCGATATTTTAAGCAACCAGCAACTCTGCCAACATGCCTCGAAGCGGATCGAGTAGTTTCGAGGTTATGTTGACGGTCCTAAGCCCGTGTAAAAGAGGAAGGTTCTAGGGTCAGGCTAGCGACCTGCCCTACGTAAAATAATCCCAAGTGCTCAAAGAAAACACTCTATGCCTCGGAAAGGAACGGATACAACGACGACGACAAATACGCAAAGAAAATGGAAACGAAAACACATCTTCAGAATTGCCACATGGAATATTTTATCACTGAGGAACAGAGAACAAGAACTTTGCCATGAGTTACTAACGAAGAAAATCGACGTGTGCGCGATTCAGGAAACACACAAGAAAGGTAAAGGACAGACCATTATAGATAAATACATGCTTTTTTACAGTGGAGTAGCAAAAGAAACAAGAGCTAAAGAAGGCGTAGGAATTCTCATCCATACTAAATATGCCAATGAAATCGTGGAATGCAAATATATCAACTCCCGCATTATAGTGGTCCGAATAAAGTTCAAGAACGAAACATTCAGCTTCATTGGAATCTATGCTCCAGAAAACTGCAGACAAGAATTTATTAGATCAGCCTTTTTTAACCAATTACAACAAGCAATGGACGAAATCCCAAAAACAGACTCAGTCATCATTCTGGGTGACTTCAATTCACGGATTGGAAATGACCCAATACCAGGTGTTAAACAAAAGTTCAATGAGCCGGAACAAAATGAAAATGGAGAACTACTTATAAACCTATGCACAACAAACGAGCTAAGAATTACTAACACCTATTTCATGCATAACGATAATTACAAATACACTTTTAGCAACAGTCGAGGTCACCAGTCAATGATTGACTTTATAATAACCAATCGCAAGATACACCCACGAACAATACTGGATACAAAGTGCTTAACCTCTGCAAACCTAGGAAGTGACCACAACCTACTAATGACGAAAATCCGAATAAATAAAATAATACACAAACAAATACCCCAAAAAGCAGGAACACCTAAGATCAATATAGAAAACATTCATGTAGAATCAACAAGAAAACTATATCAGGACAGACTTGAAACTCAGATCAACAACAAGCAACTAACAGATTCTGAAGATGTTGAGGAGAGATGGCAAACACTCAAAACCTGCATTATAAATGCCGCAAAGGAAGCGTTTGGAGAAAGAACAACCAAAAAACGCAATACCATTAAGAGGAAGACCCCGTGGTTCTGTGAAGAGATTAAGAACAAATGCAGAGAGAAGAGACAGGCATACCTCAGATACAGGTCAGATAGAACAGAAAGATCTTATAGAGCATACAAAAGAATAAGAAATGAGACCCATGAACTGGTCAGGTCAAAAAAGCAAGAATTCTGGAACAAGTTCTCCAAACAACTCGAACATGACATCTACGGTCTCCAAAAAGAGATATGGAGATTTATACGCGGTCAGCGAAAAGAAATAAATGAAATAATTGAAATCTCGCATATCCAAGAGAATCAATGGATAAAATATCTCAAAGAAATGTACGCAGACCAAACAGACGTGTTAAGCCCCACAAATCCAATCACAACAATAACTGAGGAAACCATCGTGATAACAGAACAAGAAGTTGAAGAAACAATTAAAACGCTGAAGAATCGAAAATCAGCGGGGCATGATGAAATACCAAATGAACTTCTGAAATACGGAGGCAAACCACTCATACACCAACTCACGAAACTAATCAACGCAGTAATTAACACCCAATACATACCACAGGACTGGAAAACAAGTGTTCTTATCCTTCTCTATAAGAAGGGAGAAAAATCGGATCCAAGAAACTACAGAGGTATTAATCTATTGTGCACCGTACTTAAGTTAACAACCAAAATAATAGCAAGAAGACTGGAAGGCGACCTTTATTTGGAAGACGAACAGCAGGAGTTTCACAAAGGAAGATCTTGTAATGATGCCATATTTATCATAAGGCAAGTGAAAGAAAAATCATTAGAATTCAACAGACCAGCTTTTCTATGCTTTGTAGACCTAGTAAAAGCGTTTGATAAAGTCAAAATAACCGACATTGTGCATTTGCTATATAAGCGAAACATCTCGCTGAGAATAATCAAAACCATCGAGAATATATATGCAAATAACAGCATGAAAGCCAAAATTCACGGACAATTAAGCGAGACCATACCCACAGGAACGGGCATCAGACAAGGCGACTCCCTCAGCCCGCTATTATTTAATATAATTATGGATGAAATCGTGAAAAAGGTCAAAACAAAACGTGGGTACCCCATGGGCGACAATACCATAAGCGTAGTCTGCTACGCAGATGACGCAATTCTACTGGCAAGGAGCGAGGTTGATCTGCAGCGAATACTTCACGAATTCAACACCACTGCGAAAATGTTTAATATGCAGATATCATCGGAAAAAACCAAGTGCATGACAATCAGCATAAACCCAATAAGGTGCAAACTAGAAATCGATGGAAAAATCATCGAACAGGTCAATAAATTCAATTATCTTGGCACCCTACTAACCAACAACGGGACAACCGAAGAAGAATTAAAGCCACAGGTGGATAAAGCATGCAGAATAGCAGGCTGCCTCAACGACACGATCTGGAGGAATAACAATCTGCAAATAGCCACAAAGAGCAGAATATACAAGACAGTCATCCGCCCAATCCTTACCTATACCTGTGAAACACGCCCGGAAACCACGCAAACAGCAAGAATGTGTAATACGGCAGAGATGAAAATCCTACGACGCATCAAGAACAAGACTCTTAGAGATAGAATCAGGAACACCGATATAAGAAAAGCATGCCATATCAAGAACATCAATGAATGGACCAGTCACCGAAAAAACGAATGGAACGAACACATAACGAGAATGGCAGAAACAAGAACCGTGAAGATAGCACGGGACTCAATCCCCATAGGCAAAAGATCTCCAGGAAGGCCTCGCAAACGTTGGAAAGACGGACTATTGTAGAGTGGATGAACAGGCACAGTTATGCCTAATCCCAGAAGAAGAAGAAGAAGAAGCAGCGGTACTTAAAGGTGCTGGCCGCATTACCCTCACGCTACGCAAGGGAAGTGCGGGATGTTATAATGCAACCGTTAACCGCGCACTCATACGGCACGCTGAAGAAGCAGCTTATCAAACGGCTTAGCACCAGTCAAGAGGAGAAGACCCGAGAGCTGCTAGCGGACGTGAAGATAGGCGAGGAGAAACCGTCACCGTATCTACGGCGACTGCAAAGTCCCGCGGGCGTGTCATTCCCAGAGCAGCTGTTAAAGACGATGTAGCTGAGGGGTCTTCCGGAGAAATACCAGACAGCAATGGCGACGCAGCAGAATAGATCGATAACCGCCATGGCTGAAGATGCGGACGTGATATACGTCATTCTACTTGCGCGTCGGACGGTGGCCGAAGCATAGGTATCGCAGGAAGATCAACTGATGCACTTAATCCAGCAACTCCGCCTTGAAGTAGCAGAACTCAAGAGTCAGGTGAGCGATGTTACAAGCTCCCAGCGAGTTAGGTCACCAACACCCCATCGCGACCAATCTCGAGCAAGGTCATGATCCAGGTCGCGTTCACGCGGTCCACGTCCATATGGTATGTGCTGGTATCATTGGAATCACGGCGAGAAGGCTACGAAGTGCACCAAGCCGTGCTACTGGACTTTGGGAAACGCCCAGGGCAGTCGTTAATGGCGACTGACGACACTCGCACAATAGCATCTCGCCGTCTATTCGTTAACGATAATGAATCAGGTATGCGTTTCCTAATTGATACTGGTGCTGATTTGTGTGTCATTCCGCGACAGGAGTACCGCAGCCCGTGTAAAAAGTCAACGTACGAACTTTCCGCGGCCAACGCTACACCCATTACAACATACGGAGTAGCGACGCTCACACTGAACCTCGGTCTGAGGCGAGATTTCACCTGGGGGTTCCTGATAGCCGATGTGTCCAAACCCATCATCGGCGCAGACTTCCTGTCACATCATGAGCTATTAGTCGACCTCAAGAGCGGCAAACTACTGGACACGACCACAAGACTAAACATCCTTGAAGGATCGAGCGCAAAAACCATAGAGCAGACAACAAAGAGACACTCTGTTCTAAACAGACATTTTTACATTTGGGTGCGGACCCGAGGGGTTCTGCATCAGATATAAAAGGGACACAAATTCCGCCGGTGGGCCCCCAACTGCCCCGCTACGCGTCGGTGACCGAAGGTTCCACACGGACGCGGAAAAGGCCGAAGGAAAAATTGTTAACAGATTGCTGAACCAGCGTAATGCCAGACAATAATCGCACAAATTTCAACATTTGCAGCTGGAATGCCAATGGGGTTGCTAGGCATAAGTTTGAGCTGGAATTGTTTATGCAAGACCAAGATATCGCCATCATGTGTATCCAGGAGACACACCTGCATCCATCGGACAATTTTAGACTAAAGGGGTTCCAGATCGAGCGACGAGACCGGCCTGGCGGTAGAAGAGGTGGTGGAGTCCTAATTGCTGTGCGTCAAAACATCTGCTTTGCGAGGCTGGACAACATAGTGGTTGACAAATTATCAGAGGTCGTAGGAGTCGCGATCAAAATCGGCCCACACACGGTTCATCTTTTTTCCATATACCAACCTCCGAACAGGGATTGCCTGTCGCGTAACATTGTCGATATTCTGGGGAGACAGGAGGCTATAATCGTAGCGGGCGACTTCAACGCAAAAAGTCCTCAGTGGGGAAGCCGCTTATCCACTAAACGAGGCAGGGAGCTCGCTGCGATCATCACTCAGACGATGGCGACCGCACGTTTCCCGGAAGATGCGACAACTATGCCCGGAGGAAACCGCAGGGGAGACGTGATCGACTTCTTCATTACCAAGCGCGTCCACATGTCGAAACCAGTCACAAGGCATGTGTTATCATCCGACCACTTCCCGGTCACGGCTAACCTGGCTATGTACCCGTCGCACCTGTCGAGAGGGGACAGAATTTTTGTAAACTGGCCTAAGTATGCATACCGCATGACGAGCTTTCGTGAGGGCCCTTTTAATGACGCCAGCGAGCAGCTAGAACATTTGACTCACTTTATGCAGAGAACGCTCCATTCAGTCACGGAAACCGGGAGGCAAACAGCGACCAACCCGCTCGGCTTAAACGCGGAGGAAAGGATGCTTGTCCAACGAAAAAACAGAGCTAAGACAAAGTGGAGGCGCTCTGGTCTTTGTTGCGACAAAAATACCTACCACCAGTTGGCAAACAATGTTCGCGCTATGCTAAGTGCCCATGCGTCACGCTCATGGGATAAGACGCTTGAAGATTGCGAGGAAAAGGGAACCCTCTGGCCGCTCATCAAAAGGCTCAGGGTAAGGGCTTCCCCAAACGCCCCGATCAAGGACGAAGACGGCGTCTTACATTTTGAAGACGCCGAAAAAGCTCTTATTACTGGAGAGTTTTTAAGGGGGCAATTTGTGAACAAGCTGCCGGGGACTGCCCTATCGAGAGACCCACTTATCCCAGCGCTACAACCAAGGGAGGCCGTTAATTTTACCTTGGAACAAGTTAAGGCGGCGATTAAAGCGCTGAGGCCGCGAAAGGCTCCTGGACTCGACAATTTGCCTCCAAAGGCGATCAAGATGATGCCAGAGAAGGCGGTAATGTCGTTGGTGGCGATTTTCAATGACATCAACAAGGGTGACTGGTACCCACGCGAATGGAGGGTTGCCAAGGTTGTCACTATCCCGAAGAAAGGAAAGGATCCGACCAAGGTTGCCAACACTCGGCCAATCAGTATAATCCCTATCTTGGCAAGGTTATACGAGTCTCTACTGCTGCCGACTCTCGAGAGTCAAGTAAAGACAAACAAAGCTGTTCATGACGCTCAGTTCGGGTTTACAAAGGCATCTTCAGCAGTACATCAGGCGGCACATCTAGCCACGTTGGCCAAGGAGGCGGATGCGCTCCAGCTGAAGATGTTGGTGGCCTTCGTAGACCTGGAGAAGGCGTATGACTCGGTATGTAGGAATACCCTTGTGAATAAGATGTTGAAGGCCAACTTCTCAAGGGACATCGTGAGAATTATCTGCAATATCATCTATCAGCGTCAGTTTGTCTGCGTGAAGGGCAATCACAGATCGGCAACATTTATAGCTGCAGATGGTCTCCCTCAAGGCGGTCCTCTATCTCCGCTGCTGTTCAACATCCTGGTGGGCGACCTACCATACGTGATCGAGAAGTCGTCGAAAGCTAAGGTGCTCCAGTTTGCGGATGACATCGCCATAGTCGTCGCGGCAAAAACCTGGAGCCAGGCGGGAAGGGATTTGGAGAACACTTTAGAGAGGCTCAGTGCATATTGTAGGGTCAACAGACTCACAATTAATACAAAGAAGACCGAGATCCTGTCAGTTGGCAAGAAGGTAAACTTCCGAGTAGAGCGGATCCGTTTTGGGCCGGAATTTATCCCTATTCAACGTCGCGCGGTTTACCTGGGAGTCAAGTTTGACAGTAGAAGAAAATGGGCCCCCCACGAGAAGATGAGGAGCGCTTTGGCTTTGAGGACGTCGTTCATGCTAAACTCAGTATGGTGGTCAAGAACATTGAGCGCCAATACGAAAATCACCATCTTAAAGGCAACGGTGTACGCCCAGTTAATGTATGGCTGTGAGGTGTGCGCCGAGGACCCAAGTTGGACGCCGAAAAAGCCTTATGGCATTCTTAGAAGAATCCTCCGGATTATCACCGGACTCCCGTATTACACAAGGAATTCGGACTTACTGAGGTCGACTAATATCACCGATCCCGCGGTAAAGGCGGTGGAAGGCAGGGCCAGAATGGTACAAAATATGGAGCTCTCCGAAAAGGAGTTTATCCGGAAGGTCGCTTTTAAAATGCGACTATTAGAAAGCAGACTATGAAAGAGTGAGTACCTTCGTACTCCGCAACAGAGGATAAGTTGTCATAAGCTATATGCTTGAGATCGACTGAAATTACTTCTTGAGGGAAAAAAAATAATTGAATTCAGGAAGCATTTTAAAATAATTTAGAATAATCTAAATGAATGCCACATAACTCATAACTCGTTTTCGAAATATGCAGTGCTAAATTCGTGTGGCGTTGGCTGTGTGCGAATGTGACATTCTTCCACATAGCACAACTAATTTCATCTCTACACCTAACATATTCGCAACACATTGTGCAGATATAATGCATTGCGTGCAAATTGTAAGCTTCCCTCGCACATTCCATAATCTAATCTGTGCAAAACACAAATTTATGTAGTAAATGAATCATGCAGTTAAAAAGTGTATTTTACTTGAAAGAGGAATTTGCACATTTACCTAAGGCACTAAAAAATAAATAAAATGTTTAAGGGAGATTCTTGATCAATAGTCTTCCACTGGTTAAACCAGATTGACTGGGGGTGTTGGTCACTATTTGATTTAATCTGAAATGAGCGTAGTAAACTTAAGACGTGCTCCTATTTATATTGAATTGCTTTGCTATGCAGTTCTACGCCACTAACAGTAATGAAGATCAGCGTAATCAACTAAATAACATAAAAAGGTTGTGTCATAAAACAACACGTGCCCTAAAATTGGACATAGGAAGGTAAAACACAAAAATTCTCTTTTAGCCGTCTTCTAGGTTCTAAATTGCTTAGTATCTTAACGAATAACGATATGTGTCCTTTTCAAGTTTGCCCCTTTGTTTTATAAACTATAGAATAATTTAATTTGTGTTTTAGGTGTTAAAATAAACAAACACGCAGAATTGAAAATTATATTTTTGATTTATGTATTTCTCACTTTTTTTCTTATGATTTTAAAAACTACTTCGCGTTTTTCCTGTTATATGTTTATATTTTTTTCCAAATTTGTTTGTTTCATTGATTTAAAAAATTGGGATTTTGTCATATTTAAAACTTTAGGCATTCGCTCAAAAGTTTTCCTTTTGTTAGAGGTGACATAATAGTAAAAGGCAGGATTCGCAAATGTCTGGAAATGTCTTCTATTTATTTCAACAGATTGAGGCCGAGAAGGCAGTGAATCTTAATTAAATAAGCAGCTGGTCTCTTCAAACTTTCAGAACAGACCAAGATTTTCTTGCCTTAATAATCAAACCACTTTACCATAACTACTGTTTATATTTAAATAAATACATTTTTTTATTGTTTTTGTGCAATTAAATGTATAATTAATTACTGCATGTATCAATTCTTACTAAAAATATAATTAAACATATTAAAATAACACAATTTCAAATTTCAAAATTTTTCCAAGGTGTAAAAAAAGCACAAAATTAAACATATTAGAATCTTTGGAAATAAACACCTATTACAAAAAGGGATAATTGTTAAACGATCAGGTAGAAGTTAACAAATCCCCATTGCTCAATTTACACCTTTTAAACTAGTTCTCCCAACACTAAATAGTTTAATTTAGCACTTATAATTTTAATATTCATCTGCCTGATGATGGCACAGTGTGGCGAAACATGTCGCAGAGTGTTAAAAGTTTTTGTGAAACCCTTAAGGTTTATCTTTCTTTTTATTATGCATTACTTCTATATACAGTAGAGTCCGGTTATAATGACATCGAAGGGAATTGACAAACACGTCATAATAAGCGGACGTCATACAAAGCGTTTTGTGAAATGAAAACCCTTTTTTATGTAAATATGTACATATACATACATATTAAATCAAAATCAAAATTGCACGTAATCAGCACATTATAACACATACAGGTGTATTTTTTACTGCAAGTAATCTGTAATTTTTGTCTGCTTTTGTTTTTTCATTTAATTAATTTTCTTGTGATTTTCAAAGCTTCTTCGGTTTCAAAACATTTGAATTGAACGATTGCTTAATACTTGTTTTTTAAAAAACCTTGAGATTGTCGAATGACCCACGCCAAATTCGGATTAATGGAAAATACGGATTAAGTCGTGGTCAAGATGCTGCTGCCCGAATGCTTATATTTATTATTTAAGCATTTGGTCTTTCCGATAGTAAATACATAAAAGTAATGTAGCAATAAATATAAAAAGTTCGCCACGTGTCGAACGTCGTCGGGAATCAACGAACATTACCGGAGGTGTAAAGAATCATGTTGGTCATTATAACCGGACATAATCTATTAAAAATGGGTCATAATAAGCGACATGTCACTGTAAGCGAAGTCATTATATCCGACTTTTTTATACAGAATTTTATATGAAAACCAAACTTGGTAGTGTAGTTACGTCATAATAACCGGTTGGTCAATATAAGCGGAGTCATAATAAACGGATTCTACTGTATATAAAAATGAAACCCGTTTCGCGTGGTCAAGCCATCACATGAAAACGGCTAGACCGATTTGGCTGATTTTTTTTTGCAGTTTTAAAATACTCTGTAGAAGGTTCTTACAGAAAAAAATATTAGGAAAATGTCAAGGAAAGAAAGAAAAAAAATAAAACCCGTTTTCCGTTGTCACGCCATCTATGTGTGAGATTTCAGAACGCAAATATAAAATTCGTATGACTTATATAGTAATCTGTGGTAATTTGTGACATACCCGCCGCGGGAGAAATGGTTTCTGGAATTGGGCCAGATTCTAATCATTTTTTGACGCAAATCCAGCAATACAATAATTGCTTTCAAATGACATCATTTGGCGCAACAAAAGTTATTAGAGACAATTTTATGCCTACTTTCAAGGTAAGTAAGTATAATGGCAAACAGTACTTTGCGAGCCAAGTGGTGGTACAAACAATTTGCTGTACAATTACCCAAATACATATTTATATTCTTGCAGATTCAGGGTCAAATATATCACCGAACAGGTTCTTTATTGCCAATGTGTGATGAAGACTATAAATTTTTGCAAATATATTTTATGGGCAATTCAGCAAGAGAAGTCGATCAGCGTTGTGCACACAACAATGCGGTGAAAAAATCCATTGTGGAACAACTTCAAACATTTTTCCATCGACACAATGAATTAGTTGCATTATTCAAAACCGCATTAGACCGCATGCCATCAGATAATCACAAAATTGTCATCAGAGCCGATAAGGCACCTGCAGGACAACATGCTGGACGTTTTAATGCGCCAACAATTGATGAAGTGGCTATTGTCATAGTGGGTGAAAATTTAGAAAACCGAGACATTGTTTTACATCGGCGGAACAATCAACTTCAGCGTGTGTCTGAAACACATCGATCTTATGATGCTTTACAATATCCTATCCTATTTTGGCAAGGTGAAGACGGGTATCATTTTTCAATGAAGATGATAAATCCAGTTACAGGTAAATTAAAAATATATTTTTACTACATATATATATTTACTAACTTAAAATTTTCAGGTGCTGAAACGAACAAAAAAATTAGTTCAATGAATTATTATTCATACAGACTGATGGTTCGGGAAAATGAGGACAATCACATCTTGAAATGTCGTCGCCTATTTCACCAGTATGCTGTGGATATGTATGTGAAAATTGAAACAGAACGATTGACATTTATCAGGTTGAACCAGGCACAACTCCGTTCCGAGGAATACATTCATCTTCGGGATGCCATCAATGCTGATGGAAATGCGCAGAATGTTGGGAGGAGAACTATTCTCCCAGCAACATACGTCGGAAGTCCGCGACATATGAATGAATATGCTCAAGATGCAATGTGCTATGTACGACATTATGGTACACCAGATTTGTTTATCACGTTCACATGCAATCCAAAGTGGACAGAAATTCAACAAGAATTATTTACTAGCCAATCACCCATTGATCGCCACGACATCACTGCAAGGGTGTTTAAAATGAAATTAAAATCACTAATGGATTTTATTGTTAAGCATCGCGTGTTCGGCGAGACGCGCTGTTGGATGTACTCAGTAGAGTGGCAAAAACGCGGATTGCCACATGCGCATATCCTCATTTGGTTGGTTGAGAGGATTTGACCGAATGAAATAGATAATGTGATATCAGCAGAAATTCCGGATAATAATGAAGACCCACTGTTAAATGAGGTTATTACAAAAATATGATTCATGGTCCATGTGGAATACTAAATCCAAATTCTCCGTGTATGGTTGAAGGGAAATGCTCAAAACGCTACCCAAGACAATTAGTAGCAGAAACTATTACTGGACAAGATGGATATCCACTTTATCGCCGCCGATCTATTGATGACAATGGAAAGTCAACAATAGTCAAAGTAAATCAACAGGACATTGAAGTTGATAATCGTTGGGTTGTTCCGTTTTCGCCATTACTCTGCAAGGCATATAAAGCACACATAAACGTAGAATTTTGCCACTCCGTAAAATCGATTAAATACGTTTGCAAGTACGTGACCAAAGGTAGTGACATGGCTGTCTTCGGAGTTGCTGCCGAAAATTTAAAAGATTGTATGTAGTCCATCCCAGTCAAGACGAGTGTTTTTATTTGCGTTTACTGTTAGTCAATGTTCATGGTCCAACATCATTCCAACATCTGCGAACTGTTAATGGTGTTTTGTGTGGCACATACAGAGAAGCCTGTCAACATTTGGGACTGTTAGAGAATGACACTCATTGGGACCACACTCTCGAAGAAGAACGTATAGCAAAGATTTCGTCAAATGCTAAACAAATACGAACATTATTTGCTATAATTTTGTCTACATGCTTCCCGTCAACACCGATTGATTTATGGCATAAATATAAAGATCATATGGCAGAAGATATATTGCATCAGATGCGTCTTAGAACACCGAATGCAGATTTGCAAATGAACGAAGAAATTTACAATGAAGCATTAATTTTAATTGAAGACATGTGCTTGATGCTTACCAACAAAGTATTAATACAAATAGGAATGATAGCACCCAATCGCCCAATGCACGACGCATTTAATCAAGAATTAAGACGGGAAACCGAATACGATTCCGAAACATTGCGAGAAATCGTTGATAGAACAGTTCCCCTTTTAAATCAACAACAAAAATATGCCTATGATACGCTCATGAAAGTAGTGAACGATGGAACTGGCGGATTTTATTATTTAGATGTTCCCGGTGGCACTGGGAAAACTTTTTTGTTATCATTGATTTTGGCGACGATTCGATCGCAAAATGGAATTGCATTAGCCCTAGCTTCATCAGGTATTGCAGCTACGTTGTTGGAAGGCGGTCGAACAGCTCATTCAGCTCTCAAGCTGCATTTGAACCTTCAGATTAATGAAACTCCAACTTGCAACCTTTCGAGGAATTCTGCGATGGCCAAAGTGCTGCAGCAAACCAGATTGATCATTTGGGATGAATGTACGATGGCACACAAAAAATCTTTGGAGGCATTAGATCGCTCGATGCAAGATTTACGAAATAACAAAAACCGGTTTGGTGGTGCTATGATATTATTGGCAGGTTATTTTCGACAAATATTGCCAGTTGTTCCACGCTCAACGCCAGCTGATGAACTGAATGCATGTTTGAAGTCGTCCATTTTATGGAAATACATTAAAATACTTAAATTGAGTATAAACATGAGAGTTGAATTGCAGGAAGACCAGTCGGGAGAAGTGTTTTCCAAACAGCTGCTCGATATTGGTAATGGTAATATTGCTGTTGAAACATCATCTGGATATATAACATTCCCAAAGAATTTTTCAAACTATTGTGAATCAAAGACTGAACTCATGGAGATGGTTTTTCCAAACATTGCTCAAAATTACAAAAATCACGTTTGGTTAAGCGAACGTGTTATATTGGCCGCAAAAAATGTTGATGTGAACGAAATGAATTTTCAGATTCAGGAGAAAATATCTGGCGAATTGAAGAATTACAAATCAATTGATTCGGTTACTAATGAAGATGAAGTTGTCAATTATCCAATTGAATTTTTGAATTCGCTGGATTTGCCCGGCTTACCACCTCATAATCTGCAATTAAAAATCGGATCCGTAATTATTATGTTACGGAACATAAACCAGCCACGTCTGTGTAATGGCACCCGGCTGGCGGTGAAGAAATTATTGAACAACGTCATCGAAGCCACAATTTTGAAAGGGAAGTACAAAGGCGAAGATGTTTTAATCCCACGCATCCCTTTGATACCGAACGACATGCCATTTAACTTTAAACGTTTACAGTTCCCAGTGCGGCTTGCATTTGCAATGTCGATAAATAAATCGCAAGGGCAGTCGCTAAGTGTATGTGGCATTAACCTAGAAAATCCATGTTTTACACATGGCCAATTATATGTCGCCTGTTCCCGTGTCGGAAACCCATCAACATTATTTATTTACGCGCCAGAACATAAAACTAAAAATATTGTTTATCAAAAAGCATGAGAATAGAAGCGGAGAAGGGTACAAAGTTTAAATAAATAAAAAATAAAAAAGGCGGTACGAAGTTCGCCGGGTCAGCTAGTAATTATATATAAATAATCAAGTTACTTACTTTAATTAAATATAAATAATTAATAGTTAGTACATAAATAATGGGCATTGTTTAATAATTATAATTTCCAAGTAAATAATTGACTTTATAACGTACTGAT